>NC_138233.1:32054081-32304081 GCF_964197995.2 Scardinius erythrophthalmus | reverse complement strand
AAGTAAAGATAAAAAAGGATACATTGCTCAAGCTATACAAATGAATTTCTCAAAATAGTTTTTTTTTTTTTTTTTTTTAAATAAAATGAATCCCACTTTGTGTGCATTTTGAGAAGCTGACCCACAATCTTGCTTCATGTGTATAAAGTTAAAACAAGTACAATCAAGCCCAAAAGACCAATTCATACGCATTTTTAAAAAACTGTCGAGGATAAAATACACAAAAAAGCCGTGGGCTTATTTCCATTGTGGTCCTCTGAGGGGGAACAATCTACGATAGCTTAAGGATGACTATTATTATTAGGCAAATTATTCTGTTATTTACTACAACATAACATTTAGGATTTGCATAGTAAAATGTGAATTTGCTTTACCAAAACCACTATGAAAATGTGTTTTAATAAATGTTGCATAAAATTACCTAGGACTTATGTTATATTACAAAGCTCAAAGATGGTCTCAGAACGCACTTATGATCAGCATCATGCTTCCCCTAGTGTTTTATTAAACAAGTTTAAAAATATGTTCATCAGAAAACCACTTAAAATAGTATACAAAATGCGTGACATTGTCATTAATAATAGGCATCACACATTTTATGACGCATTTTCAAAATTTAGTTCACAATGAGATGACATGCAATCAGACTCAAATTTTATTGAGACAAACCCCAACACAAACCTGGAATCCTGTGGGCATTCCACGCTTGTACAACACGGTCAATTCCAAGCCGAGCCAACTGGCATGTCAAGGATGACACACAAAATTTGGACATTCTGTCCTCCATATCCAACACCTCCTGATCCACTAGTTGGACCAATGCCACTTTTAAAGGGTAGTTCACCCTATTGTTGATTTCAGGCCAAATTCTTTCAATAGTGTGATTCTGTCAAACCTAAATATAAAATACTTATTTAGATTCTTTACACAGAGAATAATGTCCAACAAGAGCTGATTTCAACACTACACAATTGTCACTAACCTTTAGCGTTACATTATATATACAGGCATAAGGAATAAATTAAAAGGGAGACTGACATTAAAATCATTGAAACTTACAAATTACAATCAGGGTGTGTGCATAGTTTGCTCAACTGTACTCACCTTTGTTGATGGTGTTTCCATATAAGGTAGGGCTGGGCGATTTAAATCGCGATATTGCTATGCGCATCTCGTCAGTAAAGCCGGTTCCCTTGATTAGTAGTAAATCACCATCACCTGCTTTCAGATGGAGCGGCATTTAGGGCTGATGAGATAATTAAGTGATTAATTTAGTGATGATTGTGCATTATTGAAGACACCTGATGTTAACAAGCAGAATCACTGAAGGAGAAAATCACAAATTGTAAGTTACCATTAAGGTGATGGGTGTTTGCTTTAGTTGGGCTCTACCATTATATGTTTACTTAAATATTTACTGTTGTTTGTCTGCTTTTATTGATTTATAACAGTTAAATGAACAACGTAAAATGTTATCTTGTTGGTTATGTTTTGATATAATCATGCTGTGATCTGAAAAAGGAAACTTATTGAGATAGTTTGGTTTAACTTGTTAGCAGCAGTTTAGTGATTCTTCAGCCTATGATTATCAGTACTTTACTTATAATTCAATATATTTAATAAACATTGTAATGATCAAAAGACATTCAGATAAATTCATTTAAAACACAGACATCAATAATCAGCCTGTGAATCTCAACAATGGTGACAATAATAAAGCATGTTGCAGTGGCTACCACCAATCACAACTCATTAATGGCTCCCATCATGCATTGCGGTATGAATAAATTATGATCTGAATTGTCTATGTAATTTACTTTTCCTAATTGAATATTCTGCTCGTCACCATTGTTGAGATGCATAGACTGAATCTTGACATCTGTGTGTGCCTAAAAGAATGATTTTTTTTAAACAACTTTTAAGAAATCCTTTATATTATATCAAAAATTCTGGGCATTTATGAGGATTCACTAACCAACAACATAAAATCAAAGTCAGAAAGAAGGATTTTAATGAGTTCAGTGATCAAGTTCAAATGATGATTGTCATAACATAACCAACACCATCAAATCACTTTTTTTCTTTGTTCAACTGGTGATTATAATTCAGAAACAACAGACAAACAAAATCTAAATTTAATAATATATGGGTCAAGAGTCCAACTAAAGCAACCATTGATCGTCATAACGGTAACTTACAATTTGTGATTTTCTCCTTCAGTGATTCTGCTTGTTAACATCAGGTGTCTTCAATAATGTTCAATCATCACTAAATTAATCACTTAATTATCTCATTAACCAACACTCTTGAGTGTGGACTCATATACTCCCAGGAGAGTTAATTTAACACTGGAGCCATATCGCATTAAATATCGCTGGCGATACGTCCCCGATATTAATGCGATATGGCTCAGCTTGTCAGTTAACTACGGCTCTTTGTAGTTGTAAAAGCAATTTTTATCTCACTTGGAAAAACAGCATCACAGGTGTAAGACAACACTCAAAAAGGCAAAATTGTAATAAAGAAGAAAAAGGCTTTATTCTTTGAGGAATCTTTTCGCAACCGCAGCCACCCAGATGTGAAACAGAAAGCCTACTGACATAATAAAACTGAGACATTTTATACAGGTTTCTGACATTCTTGACTCCTCCTTTCCCAGTCTCTGTAAATTTCCTTAAAGACATCTAGTATGGACTGGTTCTACCCCCCCCCCCCCCCCCGGGCAGGTCATGCTGTTCTTTGTCCCTGAGAAGCCAAAAGGCCTTCATTTACAGTCTAAATGACCTCCTGCTTTCCTCAGGAGGGGGCCTGGGACCCTACTATATGACATCCTGTATTCTTCGACTAAGATTCTTTCTCGTGCCTAGGTGTTTGTTATCTCCCCGGGCTATCTGGTTTATTACATCTGCTCTTTCCTACCCCCAATTCAGCTGTTAGAAATGCTTTTACACACACTCAAATGAAATCAACAAGTTTTAAATGAATGGACACAAGAACAATGAATTTTTCATTAACATCTCCCCCCTGTTTATCATTCTCTGATAACCAATAAAATAATAAAAATTCATTTCTGTTTTCTAATCAAACCCATTATACTATTAAATCTTTAAGAATAGAATTAATTCAAGTCTTAATTCAAGAACAATTATACCCTTCATGTATATCAATACTAAGCCCTAATTTGATTCAATCAAATAAAATCGCAAAACTTTTCTTCAACCATTAATTGGTCAACATTTTCTCCAGATATGTTGATCATCTCGTTGCCTCATGGACGTTCCATCTTCACCAATATGACACTTTGCATGCCGTAGAGAGGATTTTTTCCAACGTTGGCAGGGGAGATTTGTTTCTAGCACATATCATTGATCCCCTACTTTATTCTTTGCGCTGGCGTGTGAGGTTGTTGATGTTGGTTGGTATAGTTTAGGTCAGATGCTTGGACCCAGGTCTAACATCCTTCAGTCATTTTCAAATCCTTACAAGATTTTCCCTTAGATCACGATCGCACGCCTACTGGAATGAGTCATTTACTGTCTACTGTCACCTGCGAATGGAGGCCTTAAGTGATTTTGTTAGTGAGCGCGTGTCTTGTCGTTCCTTTGGTGTGACCTGTGAAATTTTCAACCTGAAACATATCACCGGATAATTTCTTGCTCATTGAATAGCACTCAGGGTCCTTGTTCCCCTGAAAAAAAAAAAAAACATTCAACCCATGTTGCTTATGTTAACAAAACAATACAGAATCAGTTCTGTTTGGTTCAATCCATCCTGACATCCTGCAAAATGAAAATTTTTAAGTTAGGCATTACACAGGGTTAGGCAGTGTTTCTTCACTTTGCTCATGCCATGCGCAAAAGTCTGCATCTTCTGTAAAGAAAAACAAATGTTGAGGTTATTGTCACAAATTTTTTTTTTTTTTTTTTTTTTTTTTCTTCTGCTGTGCTGCCACATCTGCTCCGGCGTTTCCTGTCAAAACAATTCTTGTTATTAGCACACTTAAAATACAAACAATGCACACAATTAAACCCAATGTCCTCCCAACATTTATCTTCCCACCTGTGCGATGGCTTTCAGCAAATGTGAACCCCTTAGTAAACCAGATCTAGCTGGTTAAGACAAATAAAGTTCTTCTAATAAACCCCTCCTGGACTTTTACTGTCCTCATATACCAATGAGGTCAAAGCTAGATAACCTCTCAGCCTGCTGTGAAGACAATGGGTTTAGCCCTCCCCCCCTGGATTTACTGTTTTTCCCACCTGTGAGGCCGAAATGTCTTTGTTTGTGGCCTGAATACAAATTATCCATACTAAAAAGTTCAAAGACTCATCTGACCACTTGTTTTACTGTGCGTTCTCTTGTTCCTGCCATGAGCATATTCATCCTCCTCTTGATGCACGACACCCATCTCGTGCATAAATTTAACATAATAAAATTCTCTTACTTTTATCAGACGCTTTTATCCAAAGCGACTTACATTTCAAGGTACACATTTGCATTCTTGTCAGGTCAGGTCGTGGTGTGCACACTTCGTCAACGTCAGTCGAATAGCAATCTCCCCCTTTTTTACAATACATAACTGTTAAGGGCTCTCTGGATAATCTGATATTTACTTAGCCTACGTGTTTGTTGCTGTCAAATCTATAACTTTTTCTCAACACATGACTGACGGCTATCTACGACTTCACAATTCTAATTTACACATCAATACCTAAACCTGTCCAGAAAGTAATTCAAATCTACTGCACATCATAAATGACCAAAATAATAAATAGACAGAGCTCGATGATCAATCAACTTAAAGCTCATCCTGTTCTGTGTTGCCTTCTCATCAGATTGACTCACAATCCTCAGCTTACTTTTCAAATTTGTCATTCGCCTTAACCCATCTATAATGCTAAAACACTCTTTCCAGAGGTTAATGACAAATTTATACACACTATTCAGACAGAATAGTTGTCCTAAACTAACACATACTGTACAAACATGAATTAACACTCACACTCATCCCTGACTATGAACTGCTCATATTTCTTATTCATATCTTTTCTCTAAAAAGATTTAAATTTTAAATGACATTTTAACCTTACATTTTCCTGTATCTTTTATCTAATGTTTTTATGGCCTCTTAACCAGTTTCAAAGCATGTCTGTTCATTATTCATCTGATTTTAGAAAAGTCAGCTGGATTGTTTTGGTGCATAATTATTACTTTGCTTCAGCTTTCTTTGGCTGACTGATAACAGAAGAACAGACAGAGTACCATCCTCTTCCTCCACTCAAGCAGTCTCTTTCTCTCTCATTATAAGCAAATAATCTTTTCAACAGCCTCCTAGGACTGTAACTAAAATAATCATAGTCATAGTCAATCCTTAATAGTTCACAAATGTCAAAATACAAATGTTTGACTCAAATTAGAACCGTTACAATAATCTAAAATACATTATGCTATGATCTTTTTTCTAAGGTTATTTTTAGTTTAAATACTCAATTCACCTAACCTTCGTTTTTCAGAAATTTCTCTTGACTCATCACAAGCTGTTCTCATCTTTAGCCACCACCATGTCTAATGACCTTCAGGAGTTAAAAACTAGTTCAATATCAAACATTTTTCTTTGCCCATAAGGCAACCAACATCATGTTCCTTATGTCACATCTTTGATCTTCTGTTAAAACAGAACGGTCAAATGTTTAAGGTGACAAGCTATTCGAAGTCCCCGTAATCAAGATGGTTGTTGGTTGTGCTCTGTGATTCTATTTACATATTACTGAGATTGGATGTAATTGTCTCTATATGATAATTAAGCTCTTTTAAGTGAAGGAACATTTTGATATATATATATTGGAGTGGAAGTTGTAGGGAACAGACCCCTCTTTGATGCTCTTGGCCCCAAGTAGCATCACAACCACTCCCTTCTTGTAGGTAACACCTCCCGAACCTGGTGGGCAGGTGCCCCAGTGGCGGCGATAATCCCTGCCTTAGGTTGTTCCCATCTATGGCCATCAGAGAATCTTACCCGTCTTTGGGATCTACGCCTCCTGCACACTGAGTTATGGCTCTACTTCACTTGAGCAAAATTATCATAGTTTGTGGTAATGAAATTTTTTTTTTTTTTTTTTTTTTTTTTTTAATCGAGGTAATCAAGAACCATCATATCCACTTGGAACATTTAATATTGACATTCAGTGTACTGTTACTTCTGTAGCCGGAGCCATCGGCCCTGTTTTATGGTGGAGGCTAAAATCAGACAAAGAAGCGGTCAAAAATGTCACTTCTATCATTTAAGGTCTGCATTATTATTTTAAAGACTTCTTTAAAATCATTCAGTTTTACTTTTAAAACATTTACAAATTGTCCTCTAAATTTGTCAAATCTGATTTGTTTTAGCTTTTCCACATCTATGAATCTTTTCAACTGAAACACTGTGCTTTACACAGCCTCAGACAACAGCTTTCAGCTGATATTGAATGAGAGAGAGACTCTTGAGGCATTCAGGACTGGTACACTGCATTCTCATAAACTTTTAACTTCAGACTTTATCTACCATCTTTTTCAACTGTAGCCCATCTTAAGGCATCTTTTCCATGAATTACATGTATTGTAATTTAGACATAATATCCACTCCGAATGAGTCTCTGTTGCACTGAAACTGTGGCAGTTTCAGTCACAGCACGTGCCAGATTCAGATAAGCAAACCTGTTTTGGCCAAATCACAATCTTATCTTTTAAAATCAACATTAACAAGCCTTTGTTTAATCAAATGCCTTTTACACATTTTACATTTAGCAACTGTTAATCCTGTAACACTGCTTCTGTTTATTTTATCTTAAAGAAATAATACGAATTATTCTAGTTCTTAATAACAATTTCATTTCAATTTTACTTCAATGTTTTCTCTAGGAGTTTATCAATCTGCTTCTATGATTCACTTTTGAGGCTGCTCCCTGCTTGTGATACATTTTTTTTGATTATCATTATAAATCATTCATTAGATTTGTCTCTCCATATCATCTAAAACCTTATCAAAGCATTTCATTCAAAAACACAATCATCCTTTTAGTGACCGGTACTTTTAAAATATTTTGCAACTCATTTAGTCTTATCCGTAATTTTATGTCAACCGGTACTTTTTATAGTTCTTTCCTTTCAAAAGGAATTCCTTACACTTAAATCTTTCAATCTTCTTACAACTTTCAAAAGTTCCAACTATCAACTTTATTTCTCCCTCATTTACTTTTACAGTCATACAGTGCGCATACAGTCACTGAATGACCCAGCTGACTGCAATAAAACACTCTCTGTTATTCTGCCTTTTATCTTTCTAACAGCTTCACCCTATTTTGCACTTCTGAAACATTGTGTTGTATTCAGGAAATGCAAACAGAGCCACTGATAAGTTCTCTGCATTCTCCCCCACTGTCCCAGCTGCAAATTCAATTACAATAGCCGAATTATAATCTTCATCATATTAACATTGATCTACTTTCTAACCCATATTAACACAGACTTTTCTTTAAATTTGTGTCATTTTGGCACTTTCTTTCTTTGGAGCCAGTTAAGTTATTGTTTATCTTTCTAATTACAATCAAACCTTTACTAAACATCATTTGCAAATCTCTTCAGAGCGTGAGCAGAACTGCTTACAGCATTTGCTCTTTTTTATCTCACTATTTATCAGGACTGTTCAGTTACTCTTCATACAGTATTAAAACTTTAACGTGTCATTAATTTCATCAACACTGGTTTTTAAAAGCTTATTCTTCTATCAAATGGTTAGTTTGCAGATTAAACTTAAATCACAAAATTGTATTATAATTATTCAGTCCTACTTATCTCTACTGTTTCACAGAAAACACAAGATTCTCTAAATCTTCTCAGTCTCTAAATTACACAGACAGCTATCTTAGCCGCTTGCACCTTCAACTCTTGTTACAAAAATATGGCAATCTATTCTTCAATACTCTGTTCTCTTTTCATAACATTAATACAATAAAGCACATTCACATCAATATTATTGGCAGAACATTATTTTTCATAAGCGACACGGAAAATCTAAATATTCTAAATGGGTTTCACAAAGTTTCTGATTAACTTTAGTCACACATGTCTGGGGAAATTATCTCCAACCCATAATTTCCTTTATAAAACAATATATTTCCTTAAATGGCTTAATATCAACAAAATATCCAATCTCTGGACATTTTCTAATTTGATATTATCATCAACAACACTGATTACAAAACAAGTATACATTTAACATCCAGAAGCTGGTTTGAACAAGCAAGCGCTGTTGCTGTACTCCCAGCATAGCTGGACCCTTTAGGTTCAAAAGACAATCGTTTTACTTAATGAAACATTCCTTATCCTTATATCATGCCAATCCCTGTTAATCATACTCAACGCCCCATTTCCATCTAAAACTCACTTTTCGTACCATTTCAACTTAATTTGACTTAATCAGGCGTTCATAAATAGTTCCATGAACTCTATCGTTCCCTACATATCAGTTCCTTCTGCATCGACTCTGTTCTCTTTTATCTGCTTCTTTCCCATCCAACAATTCACTGTCCGTTCACAGTTTTACACTCATGAACAAACTTCAACAACCCTTTCTGACTAGTAACGGATAAGTTAGCATTTCAGAAAACCCTGTAGGCTACCTTTGTACAATCTCATATGCTCATCATTCACAACACTGCTCAAATCATCAGTCATAGCTTTGCTCAAAGTTTCATCAGCCACACATAAAGATTTCCAACCGTTTTTTTTTGTTTTGTTTTTTTTTTTCATTGCAGGTAGCAGAAAGTAAATCAGCGTATGCATTCGTGTGTGCGTCCTTTACACACATGTTTAACACACACATAACAACCATTCTGTTTTCCCTCGTTCTTTTCTATTGATTCTTTTACGACATTGAGTCTTATCTTACTCAAGGTTCCCGCCTCGGGGAAATACATTTACATTTACCACCATCATTATTTCTCCTTTGACAGAAAATTGGTGTATAAAAATTATCTGTTTTACTGTTTGATGATCCCATTTTGGCTGAACCTACTTTCTGGATTTCACAATTCGACACGTGCCTTACAGTATCTGTCAAACGTCTTCAACAGACCCGATCTTTCCCTTACCCCAAGATCGGTCGGGTGGTTTGTAATTACGTTTTACTCAAAAACTTCCTATAAGCACTTTCTAGCGCTCGATTAATTCTGATTTGACGTGACTCCTCCGTTCACTTAATTAAATTTGATGTGGCTCCTCTGTCCACTTAATCAAATTAATATTGGGTTACTAGCGCCTTTGAGTAAAACTAATTAATCAATAACAGTTGTGATTATCTGAATCACGGTGGATCCCCGTCCACTAACGAGCTGAGTGAGGCCGAAACCGGTCCGAATCTGTCAGATCGATTTCTCCCTCAAAAATTGTGATTATCTGAATCACCCTCACACTCGTACCAAAAGCAAGCTCAGCCAACCTGGTTCATGTTCAGTTCACTCACAATTATCAATCCACACTTAAACTTCAATAAAACAATTTGCCGTTTCTTACCCAGAGATGCTTTTCTGTTTTTTTTTTTTTTTCTCGCAATCGTCGCGGATTTTTTAATCCTGGTGGGAGTTTTCTTTCACTGGCCCTGAGTGCGGGGTTTTGCCTCTCTCTCTCGTAATCTGTTGAGTTTCTATCTCAAACCGTCGAGGTATGAGACGGCCGCCTGTTGCTGCCGAGGTTGTGCACTTTCCCGTCAAATCCGTTCTCAGGACCAGGAGAAGAAGCGTCCGCACAGGATCCCTCTTCTGACACCAGCTGTAAAAGCAATTTTTATCTCACTTGGAAAAACAGCATCACAGGTGTAAGACAACACTCAAAAAGGCAAAATTGTAATAAAGAAGAAAAAGGCTTTATTCTTTGAGGAATCTTTTCGCAACCGCAGCCACCCAGATGTGAAACAGAAAGCCTACTGACATAATAAAACTGAGACATTTTATACAGGTTTCTGACATTCTTGACTCCTCCTTTCCCAGTCTCTGTAAATTTCCTTAAAGACATCTAGTATGGACTGGTTCTACCCCCCCCCCCCCCTGGGCAGGTCATGCTGTTCTTTGTCCCTGAGAAGCCAAAAGGCCTTCATTTACAGTCTAAATGACCTCCTGCTTTCCTCAGGAGGGGGCCTGGGACCCTACTATATGACATCCTGTATTCTTCGACTAAGATTCTTTCTCGTGCCTAGGTGTTTGTTATCTCCCCGGGCTATCTGGTTTATTACATCTGCTCTTTCCTACCCCCAATTCAGCTGTTAGAAATGCTTTTACACACACTCAAATGAAATCAACAAGTTTTAAATGAATGGACACAAGAACAATGAATTTTTCATTAACATAGTAAATGCCGCTCCATCTGAAAGCAGGTGATGTTGATTTACTACTAATCAAGGAACCGGCTTTACTGACGAGATGCGCATAATAATATCGCGATTTAAATCGCCCAGCCCTAATCTGGAGGGCTGGTTACATGAAAAAATAAGGTAAGCAAAAGCGCGAAATGGATCGCTGGGTCCTACCACCTTGGTGAAAACTCGCTGGGACCCGAGGGATATATAACCCTCTTGCAAAAGCTTCAGCAGATACCATTGGTGAACAGGCTTTGAGTCCAAAGGTGATATCTTTTCCCTTCAGATTTAGTCACAGAACATCACTGGAATAGAACAATACATCCACATAGAGCAAACTTGTACTAATATAAACTTCTTTTTACAATTAATTTTCACAATTTTGTCATACAGTGACCAGTGGTGTTGTAAATACCTAAAGAGTTACATATGCCAAGTAAGCATACATGTAAGTGACTACATGTGGTGTGATAGAACTTCAAGACCCTAGGCATAGTTGTCTATAGTAACATGAAAGCAAATAAGAAGAACCTGTCAAAGTCTAGAACTCTTGATTAGTTTGATTCCATAATAACCCAATGGAAGAAATGCTAAGCAAGTGCATATTGATTATCTGGAAGGCAGGCTACACAAATAAACAAGGTATTCAAAGGGGCGAAATGGATCGCTGGGTCCTACCACCTTGGTGAAAACTTGCTGGGACCCGAGGGGTATATATGCCTCTTGCAAAAGCTTCAGCAGATACCATTGGGGAACAGGCTTTGACCCCATATGTGATATATTTTCCCTTCAGATGTAGTCAAAGAACATCACTGGAACAGAACAATACATACACAGAGAGCAAACCTGAACTAATATATACTTCTTCTTACAATTATTTTTCTCACTTTTATCATATAGTGAACAATGGTGTTGTAAATGCCTAAAGAATTACATATGCCAAGTAAGCATACATGTAAGTGACTACATGTGGTGTGATAGAAATTCAAAACCCTAGGCATAGTTGTCTATAGTAACATGAAAGCATATAAGAAGAACCTGTCAAAGTCTAGAACTCTTGATTAGTTTGATTCCATAATAACCCAATGGAAAAAATGCTAAGCAAGTGCATATACTAATTATCTGGAGGGCTGGCTACACGAATAAACAAGGTAAGCAAAGGCACGAAATGGATTGCTGGGTCATACCACCTTGGTGAAAACTTGCTGGGTCCCGAGGGGTATATAAGCCTCTTGCAAAAGCTTCAGCAGATAACATTGGGGAACAGGCTTTGAGCCCATAGGTGATATCTTTTCCCTTCAGATTTAGTCACAGAACATCACTGGAACAGAACAATACATCCACACAGAGCAAACTTGAACTAATATAAACTTCTTCTTACAATTCATTTTCACACTTTTATCACGTAGTGACCGGTTGTGTTGTAAATACCTAAAGAGTTACATATGCCAAGTAAGCGTACATGTAAGTGATTACATGTGGTGTGATAGAACTTCAAGACCCTAGTCATAGTTGTCTATAGTAACATGAAAGCAAATTGGAAGAACCTGTCAAAGTCTAGAACTCTTGGTTAGTTTGATTCCATAATAACCCAATGGAAAAAATGCTAAGCAAGTGCATATACTGATTATCTGGAGGGCTGGCTACACGAATAAACGAGGTAAGCAAAGGCACGAAATGGATCGCTGGGTCCTACCACCTTGGTGAAAACTTGCTGGGACCCGAGGGGTATATAAGCCTCTTGCAAAAGCTTCAGCAGATACCATAGGAGAACAGGCTTTGAGCCCATAGGTGATATCTTTTCCCTTCAGATTTAGTCACAGAACATCACTGGAACAGAACAGTACATCCACACAGAGCAAACTTGAACTAATATAAACTTCTTCTTACAATTCATTTTCACACTTTTATCACGTAGTGACCGGTTGTGTTGTAAATACCTAAAGAGTTACATATGCCAAGTAAGCATACATGTAAGTGATTACATGTGGTGTGATAGAACTTCAAGACCCTAGGCATAGTTGTCTATAGTAACATGAAAGCAAATAAGAAGAACCTGTCAAAGTCTAGAACTCTTGATTAGTTTGATTCCATAATAACCCAATGGAAAAAATGCTAAGCAAGTGCATATACTGATTATCTTGAGGGCTGGCTACACGAATAAATAAGGTAAGCAAAGGCGCGAAATATATCGCTGGGTCCTACCACCTTGGTGAAAACTTGCTGGGACCCGAGGGGTATATAAGCCTCTTGCAAAAGCTTCAGCACATACCATTGGGAAACAGGCTTTGAGCCCATAGGTGATATCGTTTCCCTTCAGCTTTAGTCACAGAACATCACTGGAACAGAACAATACATTCACACAGAGCAAACTTGAACTAATATAAACTTCTTCTTACAATTCATTTTCACACTTTTATCACGTAGTGACCGGTTGTGTTGTAAATACCTAAAGAGTTACATATGCCAAGTAAGCATACATGTAAGTGATTACATGTGGTGTGATAGAACTTCAAGACCCTAGGCATAGTTGTCTATAGTAACATCAAAGCAAATAAGAAGAACCTGTCAAAGTCTAGAACTCTTGATTAGTTTGATTCCATAATAACCCAATGGAAAAAATGCTAAGCAAGTGCAAATACTGATTATCTGGAGGGCTGGCTACACGAATAAATAAGGTAAGCAAAGGCGCGAAATATATCGCTGGGTCCTACCACCTTGGTGAAAACTTGCTGGGACCCGAGGGGTATATAACCCTCTTGCAAAAGCTTCAGCAGATACCATTGGTGAACAGGCTTTGAGCCCATAGGTGATATATTTTCCCTTCAGATTTAGTCACAGAACAACACTGGAACAGAACAATACATCCACACAGAGCAAACTTGAACTAATATAAACTTCTTACGATGAATTTTCTCACTTTTATCATATAGTGAACAATGGTGTTGTAAATACCTAAAGAATTACATATGCCAAGTAAGCATACATGTAAGTGACTACATGTGGTGTGATAGAACTTCAAGACCCTAGGCATAGTTGTCTATAGTAACATGAAAGCAAATGAGAAGATACTGTCAACGTCTAGAACTCTTGATTAGTTTGATTCCATAATAACCCAATGGAAAAACTGCTAAGCAAGTGCATATTGATTATCTGGAAGGCAGGCTACACGAATAAACAAGTTATGCAAAGTGGCGAATTGGATCGCTGGGTCCTACCACCTTGGTGAAAACTTGCTGGGATCCGAGGGGTATATATGCCTCTTGCAAAAGCTGTAGCAGATAGCATTGGGGAATAAGCTGTGACCCCATAACTGATATCTTTTCCCTTCAGATTTAGTCAAAGAACATCACTGGAACAGAACAATACATCCACACAGAGCAAACTTGAACTAATATAAACTTCTTCTTACGATTAATTTTCACACTTTTATCATGTAGTGACCAGTGGTGTTGTAAATACCTAAAGAGTTACATATGCCAAGTAAGCATAAATGTAAGTGACTACATGTGGTGTGATAGAACTGCAAGACCCTAGGCATAGTTGTCTATAGTAACATGAAAGCAAATAAGAAGAACCTGTCAAAGTCTAGAACTCTTGATTAGTTTGATTCCATAATAACCCAATGGAAAAAATGCTAAGCAAGTGCATATTGATTATCTGGAAGGCATGCTACACGAATAAACAAGGTAAGCAAAGTGGCGAAATGGATCGCTGGGTCCTACCACCTTGGTGAAAACTTGCTGGGACCCCAGGGGGAAATATGCCTCTTGCAAAAGCATCAACAGATACCATTGGGGAACAGGCTTTGACCCCATAGGTGGTATCTTTTTCCTTCAGATTTAGTCACAGAACATCACTGGAACAGAACAATACATCCACACAGAGCAAACTTGAACTAATATAAACTTCTTCTTACAATTCATTTTCACACTTTTATCATGTAGTGACCAGTGGTGTTGTAAATACCTAAAGAGTTACATATGCCAAGTAAGCATACATGTAAGTGACTACATGTGGTGTGATAGAACTTCAAGACCCTAGGCATAGTTGTCTATAGTAACATGAAAGCAAATGAGAAGAACCTGTCAAAGTCTAGAACTCTTGATTAGTCTGATTCCATAATAACCCAATGAAAAAAATGCTAAGCAAGTGCATATACTGATTATCTGGAGGGCTGGCTACACGAATAAACAAGGTAAGCAAAGGCACGAAATGGATCGCTGGGTCCTACCACCTTGGTGAAAACTTGCTGGGACCCGAGGGGTATATAACCCTCTTGCAAAAGCTTCAGCAGATACCATTGGGGAACAGGCTTTGAGCCCATAGGTGATATCGTTTCCCTTCAGATGTACTTAAAGAACATCACTGGAACAGAACAATAAATCCACACAGAGCAAACTTGAACTAATATAAACTTCTTCGTACAATTAATTTTCACACTTTTATCATGTAGTGACCAGTGGTGTTGTAAATACATGTAAGCAAAGTAACATGAAAAGCAAATAAGAAGAACCTGTCAAAGTCTAGAACTCTTGATTAGTTTGATTCCATAATAACCCAATGGAAAAACTGCTAAGCAAGTGCATATTGATTATCTGGAGGACTGGCTACACGAATAAACAAGGTAAGCAAAGGGGTGAAATGGATCGCTGGGTCCTACCACCTTGGTGAAAACTTGCTGGGACCCGTGGGGTATATATGCTTCTTGCAAAAGCTTCAACAGATACCATTGGGGAACAGGCTTTGAGCCCATAGGTGGTATCTTTTCCCTTCAGATTTAGTCACAGAACATCACTGGAACAGAACAATACATCCACACAGAGCAAACTTGAACTAATATAAACTTCTTCTTACAATTATTTTTCACACTTTTATCATATAGTGAACAATGGTGTTGTAAATACCTAAAGAATTACATATGGCAAGTATGTAAGTGACTACATGTGGTGTGATAGAACTTCAAGACCCTAGGCATAGTTGTCTATAGTAACATGAAAGCAAATAAGAAGAACCTGTCAAAGTCTAGAACTCTTGATTAGTTTGATTCCATAATAACCCAATGGATGAATTGCAAAAAGCAAGTGCATATTTACTATCTGGATGGCAGGCTACACGAATAAACAAGGTATGCAAAGTGGTGCAATGAATCACTGGGTCCTACCACCTTGGTGAAAACTTGCTGGGACCCGAGGGGTATATATGCCTCCAGCAAAGACTTCGGCAGATACCATTGGGGAACAGGCTTTGACCCCATAGGTGATATCTTTTCCCTTCAAGGTTTAGTCATAGAACATCTCTGGAACAGAACAATACATCCACACAGAGCAAACTTGAATCAATATAATCTTTTTCTTACAATTAATTTTCACACTTTAATCGTTGTAAATACCTAAAGAGTTACATATGCCAAGTAAGAAAACATATAAGTGGCTACATGTGGTGTGATAGAACTTCAAGGCCCTAGGCATTGTTGTCTATAAAAATCTCATACAGCGATCATGTGAAAAGCAACATGAAAGCAAATAAGAAGAACCCGTCAAAGTCTAGAACTCTTGATTAGTTTGATTCCATAATAACCCAATGGATGAATTGCAAAAAGCAAGTGCATATTTACTATCTGGATGGCAGGCTACACAAATATACAAGGTATGCAAAGTGGTGCAATGGATCGCTGGGTCCTACTACCTTGGTGAAAACTTGCTGGGACCCGAGGGGTATATATGCCTCCAGCAAAGGCTTCAGCAGATACCTTTGGGGAACAGGCTTTGACCCCATAGGTGATATCTTTTCCCTTTAAGGTTTAGTCATAGAACATCACTGGAACAGAACAATACATCCACACAGAGCAAACTTGAACTAATATAAACTTTTTCTTACAATTAATTTTCACACTTTAATCATTGTAAATACCTACAGAGTTACAGTACATATGCCAAGTAAGAAAACATATAAGTGGCTACATGTGGTGTGATAGAACTTCAAGGCCCTAGGCATAGTTGTCTATACAAATCTCATACAGCAATCATGAGAACAGCAACATGAAAACAAATAAGAAGAACCCATCAAAGTCTAGAACTCTTGATTAGTTTGATTCCATAATAACCCAATGGATGAATTGCAAAGTAAGTGCATATTTATTATCTGGAGGGCAGGCTACACGAATAAACAAGGTATGCAAAGGGGCGAAATGGATCGCTGGGTCCTACCACCTTGGTGAAAACTTGCTGGGACCCGAGGGGTATATATGTCTCTTGCAAAGGCTTCAGCAGATACCATTGGGGAACAGGCTTTGACCCCATAGGTGATATCTTTTCCCTTCAAGGTTTAGTAATATAACATCACTGGAACAGAACAATACATCCACACAGAGCAAACTTGAACTAATATAAACTTCTTCTTACGATTAATTTTCACACTTTTATCATATAGTGACTAGTGGTGTTGTAAATACCTACAGAGTTACATATGCCAAGTAAGAAAACATATAAGTGGCTACATGTTGTGTGATAGAACTTCAAGACCCTAGGCATAGTTGTCTATAAAAATCTCATACAGCAATCATGTGAAAAGCAACATGAAAACAAATAAGAAGAACCCGTCAAAGTCTAGAACTCTTGATTAGTTTGATTCCATAATAACCCAATGGATGAATTGCAAAGTAAGTGCATATTTATTATCTGGAGGGCAGGCTACACGAATAAACAAGGTATGCAAAGGGGCGAAATGGATCGCTGGGTCCTACCACCTTGGTGAAAACTTGCTGGGACCCGAGGGGTATATATGTCTCTTACAAAGGCTTCAGCAGATACCATTGGGGAACAGGCTTTGACCCCATAGGTGATATCTTTTCCCTTCAAGGTTTAGTAATATAACATCACTGGAACAGAACAATACATCCACACAGAGCAAACTTGAACTAATATAAACTTCTTATTACGATTAATTTTCACACTTTTATCATATAGTGACCAGTGTTGTTGTAAATACCTAAAGAGTTACATATGCCAAGTAAGCATACATGTAAGTGGCTACATGTGGTGTGAAAGAACTTCAAGACCCTACACTGTTAGACCTTACCAGTTTTTAAAATACTGGCAACACTGTTGCCAGTAATATACGGTTAATTCTGCAATTCTTTACTGTAATCTACAGTATGTTACTGTAAAAATACACTAAATTAAAACTCGAGTTAACTAATTTCACTTGCAGAACCGAATGCCTTAAATTGACCAGCTATCATTTAAATGTTTTAACTAAAATGTATAATGAGAGCAAAGTATTAATGTGAACTTCTTTCATTTGAGTCCATTAAAAAACTATTGAACATAAAAAGATTTCCACTGGATAAATAAAGCAAATAAAAATAAAGCAAATAAATAAAGCCTGTTAAATAAAGCAACATGCAGCAAACCAACAATGATTGTAGATCTTCTCCTGGACTGAAGCACAGGCTCTACTCTTCAGCACAATGGTGATGCAAAAAACGTACTCGGTTACTAACATAACCTCGGTTCTCTCTAGAAGAGGGAACGAGTACTGCGTAATATCTTACGCTAGGGGAAAATCTCTTTTCCGCGAGATATTGAAGCCAAAAATGATCCTTAATTTTGAAATAATGTAAAACGCATTGCAGCAGCATGCAGACATAGGCAAGACGGCTTGCGCGCCTATTGGCTGCCCTGCGGCAACTGCAGCAGCCTATCGAGAGAGGCCCTTCGTGACATCAGATCCAATGGGGGCGCTTCGCGGCTACTGCGTCCCGCCGAAACAGGCGTGGCTTGGCCCTATAAATACAGCTCGATAGGCTGATAGAATCTGTTTTTTCATCGCCGAAGCGAACCAGAGCGTGTTGCAGGCATGGCAAAGATTCGCAGTACTCGTTCCCTCTTCTAGAGAGAACCGAGGTTACATTAGTAACCGAGTACGTTCTCTTACGAGAGGTCTCTAGTACTGCGTAATATCTTACGCTAGGGGAACACAGTGTAAAACGCAGCGCGTGCTGAGATCCAACACCAAAGTCCCAGGGGCAGGTGCCCGGCGCTCATATAGTGCATGATCACCAGGAACTCGCAGAGAGTCCGGGAAAGAGGGGCTAGAACATTATCATTCCCGTAATAAGTAGCGTCCTATGAGGAGCAAATTATATCAATAGTGTTCCACACAGTCAGGGCAAGAAGCTCGGCCTGGACTGATGAATATTATGGGTCTTACACACTGCCCATAGAGTTATTTAATCGATCAGCGAGCGGCACTCAAGCAGTTTCAGTATTCTGAGCCGATAGCATCGGGACAGACAATACAGATTTATTAGACCGAAAGTAGTTTAGCCTGCAAGGCGGGAACCTCTAGGTTATAAAACCTTATAAATGTAGACGGGGAGGCCCAGCCTGCCGCCATACAGATATCCTGCAAGGCAATCCCACTAGACCAAGCCCACGACGAGGCCCTGCCTCTTGTGGAGTGCACTCTGACACCTAACGGGCACTGCAGGCCCTTAGAAGCGTAAGCCAGAGCTATAGCATCACCTATCCACCTGGATAAACCCTGTTTCGACGCAGCTAGTCCCTTAGAACGTCCGCTGAACGAAACAAAGAGCTGCTCCGTCTGTCTGAAGACAGTCGAGCGAGACACATAAGCCCTTAATGCCCTGACCAGGCAAAGGAAGCTCGCGTCCTTTTCCTCATTATAGACCGGCAGGGCCGACAGGGAAATCACCTGAGCCCTAAACGGTGTGTTGAGGGATTTAGGAACGTACCCGTGCCTTGTACCCGAACGTACTTCCGAGTCATTTGGCCCAAAATCCATACACGTCGCGCTCACTGAGAGCGCTTGCAAGTCCCCTATATGCTTTACTGAAGCGAGAGCCAGAAGAAACACTGTCTTGAAAGACAAGTGTCTGATATCTATAAATTGGATTGGCTCGAATGGGGCACCTTTCATGGCTTCCAAAACCGTAGAAAGGTCCCACATGGGGACTAAGGGAGGTCTGGGAGGATTCAGCCTCTTAGCTCCTCTAAGGAAGCGGATGACCAGATCGTTCCTCCCAAGTGACTGGCCAAGCGCCGGTCTAGTAAATGCTGCTATGGCCACCACGTAAACCTTGAGCGTGGATGGGGTTCTGCCCTTATCCAGTAGCTCTTGCAGGAAGTAGAGAATCTCCGTCACCCCACAGTCTGGGAGTGATATGCCACGAGCTGTGCACCAGCTAGAGAACACAGACCATTTCGAGGAATAGAGCCGTCTAGTAGACGGGGCCCTAGCCTGCGTGATCGTGTTTAACCCTCTGGGGTCTGAGGTGTTTTCTGGGCCCTGGAGGTGTTCTGACATGCTCTGACATTTGTGCTTATTTCTGTTACTTGTGACATTTTCATGGCTAAAGTCTGATTACACTGTATTCAGCACAAACTTTGCTACAATAATATATCAACAGCATGTGTGTAAAAGTTTGTAGTTTTGAGATAATGACATTTATGCGTGGTTTGTGAAAATACAAAAAAAAATTGTCACTGAAATAAGGTCATGAAACCCATACTGATTATTTCTTCACAAGACTTTTGAAAATTGTATCATGTAGCCTAGAATATTTGCTCCAAAACTATGTGAAAATCACCCTGGTTGCTCATTCAGATAAGACAATATATTGATTTAAAATTTGTAAGACGTGTTTTGTGTGAGAAAGCTTTATACGAGTAGGCGTAATGTTTCCAACAATATATAATATAATGAACACCAGGTTTGTTGTGCCTTGTAGGCATAGGCTACGCAGTGCTGCATAAAATAATAATGACAATAACCTATAGCAGCCTATAAATCTTCCAAAAGATTTCAGTAACAACTACGCTAGAGAAAAAAATATTGATTATCATATGTTACTTCAAATGTTTCCATTCGTTATGATGATATGAAATGAGATAATAGTAAAAACATGAAGCCTAATGTTTGGTGCGTTTTGCTTTTCAAACGCGATCGCGCTCCAAAATATGATACATTCAAATGCACAGCATGCTCCAAAATATGATACATTCAAACGCGATCGCGCTCCAAAATATGATACATTCAAACGCGATTGCGCTCCAAAATATGAAACATTCAAACGCACAGCATGCTCCAAAATATGATACATTCAAACGCACAGCACGCTCCAAAATATGAAACATTATGGTTACCATATTATACATATCTACGTTTGAGCAGATATCCACAAACACAGTAACAGTAAACACAGGTCTAAATATTATAATATTCACCACATATCTAGCAAAAGTTCAACTGCAATGTGAAGTTTATGTAACAATAACATAAACATAAACTAATAAGTAAGAATTTCTTACCTTACATCTTTCTTGTCTTCAAATCGCGTTCTTCTTCTTCTGAGGTAAATCCAATGTAAGCTCACGGCGCGTCTTTCAAACTCGACGAAAAGCAGAGACTTGTGTAGTGTTTTGGTGCTTTGTGTTTGAAGGTAACGAGCGCGATCGCGTTCCATGTGGAGATTTGCATGTGAATCTCTTTTACGTGTGTGGGCGTGGTCAAATTAAAAATAATGAGCGAGCGTTTGAGATACTGGACATCTTGTTGGTTTTATACAAATTACTTAAACAGAGAATATTTGTTTTCAGTTTGAATCCGATCATTTAAAAGTACACACTTAAATGCTTATAAAGGTATATGGCTCATAAATGTGTGACAAGTATTCGCTGAGTTTTGTTTCAGTTTATAGATGTGCTCAAGAAAAAAAAGTTACGGAGAGGCAGAAAGCACACCCTGTTTATTTTCTTTATTTTACAAAAGAACAATGTTTTGATTTGATTGCAAGTGGACACATACAAGAGTAGAAATATCACAGATTGTTTTTTCATATTTCTTTTTTCTGTATGACCATAAATGACTGAGTAATTTAAGTTTATTGTGCTACAATGTGAAGAAAATCCAGCAAAACGCGCCGGCACGCCATCCGTAGACACCACCTTCACACTCAAGGAAGTCCCCAGGCTTACACCTAACCGGTACCAGTCGGTCGCTCTCCAAGATTTCAGAGCTGAGACGCATTTCTGATTGACCTTGCGGCGAAAAAGAACGGAGGTCCACGCTCGACGCTGTACTCACGCTCTTAGCCAGAACCGCAGTGGGCGCATGCGAAGCAGACCCAACTGGAGTACTGATGATGCTGAGGCCATGAGACCCAGCATTTTCTGAAACTTTCTGAGGGGGACTATAGTGCCGCAGCTGAAGGATTTCGTCATGCGCTGAATAATCAGTCTGCACTGTGGCGATAGTTCTGCTGTCATAGACAGCGAGTCCAGTTCTGTGCCCAGAAAAGATATTCTCTGACTGGGAGACAGTGAACTCTTCGCCCAATTGACTTTGAGACCTAGATTCTCGAGATGTTCGAGTAATATGGTCCTGTGTTCTATGAGCTCTGAGTGTGATCGAGCAAGAATCAGCCAATCGTCCAAGTAGTTCAAAACTCGCATGCCCCGAAGTTTCAGGGGTGCAAGCGCCGCGTCCATGCACATTGTAAATGTACGGGGACTCTCAAAAATCGCCTGTGACGTGACGCTATTTGTATTTGGAAATACGCGTCCTTCAGATCTGTTGATATAACCAGTCCCCTTGGCGAATTTGCGTGAGGATTTTCCTGGTTGTAAGCATTCTGAACCGGCGTTTCGAAAGCACTTTGTTCAGCTGTCTCAGATCTAGAATGGGTCTGAGACCCCGTCTTTTTTTTTTTTTTTGGTACCAGAAAATATCTGCTGTATATTTTACAGCAGCCCCCTTCGCTCCAAGCTTGAGATAAAGGCTCTATGGCCCCTTTGCTCAACAGTTTCGCTATTTCGGCTCAGAGTAGATGTGCTACTTCCTTTTCTACCATAGTTTCGATTCGCGCCGTGTAACGGCGGAGACGTCGAGCGAACTGTAGCGAATAGCCTCTCTTTAGAATGTTCAGCACCCATTCTGATACCCCGGGAAGCTTTGTCCATGCACTTGCATGAATAGCTAGGGGTTGAATGATATCTGGGCTCTGGCCGCGACATGGTGGCGACCGGAGAGCTTCGGTATGCTGTAACATAGGCGCCGTGCTTGCAGAGTTCGAGGTGGGGGGCGCGCTGATCACAGCGGGCAGCCTGCCCACACTCGACTCTCTTATGGCGGCTTGCTGAGAGAGAGAGAGCGGGGGGGAACCCCATGGGGCTTGTCATGTCTGTGAGTGAATGTGGGCGCGGGACAGCGGGCACATTTACTACACTGAAAACACCGTCGGCTTGAGATGACTGTATGTGCGTTGGTTTCGTTTTACAGAAACCGTGAGACATACAGTGTGCAGTGTTTGTGGGCACTGGGTCGTGGGCACATTCACTACATTTAATGCACAATCGACATGAGTCGATTTTATGTGTGCGAGCCCTGGAATGTGGTGTGCTGTGTGTAGGAATGAGCACTAGGCTGTGGGCATTTTTACTACACTCATAACACCATCGGCCGTGGCCGGAATACCAGAAAATACACTCTTTATGAGATTTATCTGGGCCGCCGTAAAAACGGCGTTTGTGTGCAGGCAAACGGGCTGTGGTACCGGCTTGTTTTCTGCAAAATACACTGGAACAGTCGCATTTTCTGGAACTGAACGAGCGAGAAGTTTTGGTGAAAGTCTGGCCGCAGCGGGACTTGAACACCGTCGTTTTCCTAGGTGGGCTAGGAAAACTTTGAGGGCTCTGGCTTTATCTCAATCTTAGGCCAGGGCCCACGCGGAGGGGGGACGGTGGCCAGCAGAGCGAGAGCGTGGTCTCGGGTCCCGGGCCTGTCGACGCTGAGAAGTGGCGGCGGGCGGAGGCTGTGGCTGGGAGCTTCGAGCAGACGGCTGTTTTGATCGGCCTGCTGCGGAGCTGGAGCTGCAGGATGGCCATTGAGTGCAACGCAGATGAAGTTGTGCGGCAAGCTTAGAAGGGGGCTTTCCAAGACTTCGCGACTTCTTCGTGAAGCTCAGGAAGAAAAGGCGCGGGTCTTGAGGATGGCGAAACGAGGTCCCTTTTAATAGGCGGATAGCCAGAGAGCGTCATCATGTCTTGTGACGGCGTTTGTTTGCAGGTGTGCATGTATTATAACAGGCTTAATTACTGCAATATTGATATTTCCAGTCGCCTGAACTTAGGAGGGGACTGAGAAATGTGTGAGAAATGGAGGTTGGTCCGGCCTCGGCGGGACTAAAAACACTCTCTTTCCTCCTTTCGCCGGTGAGTGACGCATGCGTACGGGGCGCGAGGGGCGGGGTAGCTTTCTTGTAACGTAAAGAAAACTAGCCCCGTTGCAGGAAACATCCATCCACATAGACGTGGCTTCTTCATCATCCATGACGGAAGCGGCGGCAGACTGCGGCCGCTGTCTGTCAGTGAGAGACTCGGGCGAAGCAGGCGAAGCTGGCGGGCGAACCGGCGAGCTTTTGCTGGTTGGAGGAGGTTCCGGGACCCACTGAGCACAGCGCTTTTTACGTTGCGGCACCACAGCGGGCGGAGGTGCAGTCTCGGCGAAAGATGCCAGGCGAGTCCTCAGAGTCACCATGGGCATCAGCTCGCAGTGAGGGCAGCCACCGTCAGCGAGCGCGAGAGCTGCGTGATCCTCACCTGGGCAGGAAGCGCAGATGACATGGCGGTCCCCGTCGCTGAGCCACAGAAAGATACGAGGCATCTTAAAAAAGACGCTCGGCTCTTTAGAATGAGGGTGTGAGTCACAGCGGCGAACACACACTAGCAGAGAAAAAGGATATATACGGCGGATAGCGTAGAAGGAACGGCGACTAGTTGTCGACCAGCGGCATCAGATGCAAAGGCTCATCCCGCAGAAGGCTTTCTCAACGGCGCGGCTTCTTCCTCTCAGGATCCAGCGATGCGTGAGATTCGCTGAAGAGATGAAAAATCAGATTCTATCAGCCTATCGAGCTGTATTTATAGGCCCATTGGATCTGACGTCACGAAGGGCCTCTCTCGATAGGCTGCTGCAGTTGCCGCTGGGCAGCCAATAGGAGGGCACAAAATAATAGTTAAAAGATCATATAAACACTTTACTGAAGATGGTTTTATTGAGGATGTTAGAAATATTTGTTGGGATGATGTCTTGAGGAGTAATAATCCAGATCATGCAGTTGAAACATTTAACAAAAAGTTTTTAGAAGTAAGTGATAAACATGCCCCTCTGAAAAAGAGAACAGTAAGGAACATAAGAGCTGGCTGGATTGATACTGAACTTAAGGACTGTATGGAACAAAGAGATGAGGCTAAGAAAGTGGCAAATATTTCTAATTATGAATCAGATTGGCAGGTATACCGAAAGATAAGGAATTACGTAACTAAATTAAACAAAAAGAAAAAGAAGTGGCATTATAAAAATCTGATTATAAATGAGAGGCATGACAACAAGAAATTATGGAGTATCCTAAATAATATTTTGGGAAGGAATGCTAGATCTACTCCATCATTTCTGGAGTCTTTTGGTAATTTTATTACAAAGCCAGTGGATATAGCCAATCACTTAAATAACTATATTTGTGATAAAATTGAAAAACTACGAGGTGATATGGAACAAACAAATAATACAAAAGCAGAAATTTTAATTACAAATAACATTATGGCAGGAAAGACTTGCAGTTTTGAGTTTATGAACGTCACTGTGAACCAGGTTGAAAAGTTACTAACAGAATGTAAAGAAAAACCATCAGGTGTAGATAATATTGATGCAAGATTATTAAAACTTGTTGCAAGGTTAATTGCGGTTCCAGTTGCTCATATTCTAAATTTGAGCTTTGATAAGGGTATCTATCCACTTGCTTGGAAAATGGCTAAAATTGTACCTTTACCAAAAAGCAGCACTGTACCATTCTGCGGTTCTAACAGTAGACCAATCAGTCTGTTGCCTGCTCTGAGCAAAATTTTGGAAAGGATTGTTTTTGAACAAATTCAAGAATATTTTTCTAATAATGACTTAAATACAGATTTCCAACATGCATACACAGCAGGTCACTCAACCACTCGGCAGCATCAATTTGGCTTCAGAATTATTTAATAAACAGGAGACAAACTTTTTTTTAATGGAAGTTTTTCGGAGAAAAAAACTGTTTGCTGTGGCATACCACAGGGAAGCTGTCTAGGACCACTTCTCTTTTCTATATATATAAATGACTTGCCATTGGTTTTAAGAAAGGCAAAGATCGCAATGTATGCTGATGACTCAACTATTTATTCTTCACAAAGTACAGTGCAAGAACTGGAAATTGTTTTAATGGAGGAATTAAAATCTGTAATTGAGTGAGTCACAAATAACAAGTTAGTTCTAAATATTAGTAAAACAAAAAGTATAATTTTTGGAACCAGATACATGCTGTTGAATAAACCCAGACTGAATATTGTGGTCAAGGATATAAATGTTGCACAAGTACAAGAGACCAAACTACTTGGCATAAAAGTGGACAATAAATTATCATGGTCTAGCCACATAAACGCAGTAGTACGCAGGATGGGTAGAGGTATCTCGATGGTTAGAAGGTGTTCCAACATGTTGCCTTTTAACATGACTGCAGATGTTATAAAAACTGTTGTACTGTCACAATTGGATTACTGTTCCGAGATTTGGTCCTGTGCTGCAGCAGCACATATAAAGGCCATACAAACAGTTCAAAACAGAGCAGCTCGTGTGCACTTCGATGCCCACTAAGAACTAATGTGAACATGATGCATAATGTCTTGTCATGGTTTAAAGTAAAGGAGAGATTATTAGCCTCATTGCTGAATTTGACAAGAAACATTGTCATTACCATTCCAAATGTGCTTCAGCAAAAGCTATGCTTTAGCTCTGATGAACACAGTTATAAAACCAGGCATGCCACGGAGGGTAGATTCAAACTACCCAAAGTGAAAACCAACTGTGGAAAAAGAATGATGAATTTTTGCTACTGTAAGAGCAATGATATGATAGTACTAATTAATTATGAGTCAAGTAATCTCTCTTTTACTGCTGAAATAATTGTAGAAATCAGGTCCTATGTATACCTATGTATTGTATATATTGTGTGTATATGTGTGTGGGAGTGCATGAGTGGGTGGGTGGGTGGGTGGGTGGCTGGGTGGGGGTTTTGTGGTGTTTAGACATGTTAATGTTTTTTTTTTTTTTAAACATTGTTTAGGTGTGTGGTGTTGTGAAAAACTGGTGTAAAACTGTCTGAAGAGAAGCATGTAAGTTTGACTCCAGGAAGAATAGCTGTACTTGTTACAGCTAATGGAGATCAAAATAAATACAAATACAAATAGGCGCGCGAGCCGTCTTGCCTATGTCTGCATGCTGCTGCAACGTGTTTTATATTATTTCAAAATTAAGGATCATTTTTGGCTTCAATATCTCGCGGAAAAGAGATTTTCCCCTAGCGTAAGATATTACGAGAGACAGTACGAGAGACCTCTCATAAGAGAACTAAATTTTACAGTAAACTACTGGCAACAGTGTTGCCAGTATATACCTGTTTTATAACTTACAGTTTATTACTGTTAAAATACATTTCGTGGGTGTTTCTTTTTGTCTTACACTGTTAACCCTTTCAACCCCACAAGAAAATCCACACTACAAAGAGTAAAAAGTAACATTGATGCAGTGTTGCAGTGAGATAATTAAGTGAATATGTTGAATAATAAGTTAATAAGTGAAATTAGTGATGATTGAGCATTAGTGATGAACACCTGCTGTTTAACAAGCAGAATCACTGAAGGAAAGAGAAACACAAGAACAGAAAATAGAAAAACACGAGAACTAGCCATTACACATTATTACACTTATTATTAACAGTATGACTTTATTTCTGTCATACATCTACAGAAGTTGTTATTGAGATGTTTAATTGAAAATGTTTGGTTTGAAGTTACCATTGTAGAGATCACTGTTTGCTTTAGTTGGGTTCTGGACTCTTGACTTTTTAACTTTAGTTTTTTTCTTGCTGCTTGAACTGTGTTTTTGTAAGTCACACTTGTGCACACACGGTTTGTGAATGATTGCAGTTATATTGTTTAAGATGAAAATATCATCATATAGTCTCATTCGGTTCAAAACTATTACATTACCACCACTGTAAAAATACAGTATTGGATTAACAAATATATGATTAATATGAAACACCCATAACTCCAAAGCTTTTACACTGGTTAAGATCAGATGATCAGACATGTCCAGGATGATTATGTAATCATCACAACAATCAAAAACACTTTATCATATTCCTCTTGACTTATTCTTGCCATAACAATTGTGTTTTATAAACTCAAAGCAGCCAGAGAAAAACTGATATTATAAAGTCAAGGGTCAAGAGATCAACTAAAGCAAACACTGATCTCCATTATGGTGATAATAACTTTATTATTTTCAATAAAACATCAACAACCAAATATCTGTTAATTCTCAACAATAACTTTTGTACGAAAGAAATAATGTTAAACTGGTTTGTAAACTGTTTTCACACTCAGTGTGGCTGGAAGTCAGTTGTAGTTCTTATGTTTCTCTTTTTTTCTTTTCTTGTTTCTCTGTCCTTCAGTGATTCTGCTTATCAGGTGTTCATCAGTGTCTCAATTCACTCACTTCTTTTCATTCACTCTGTCAAGTGGACTATATTAGTGAACTAATGTAGGGAATAGTGAATGAGGGTATAGGGTGTGATTGTGAACACAGCCTCTGAGTGTTGATTTTGAGCACTGTTGATTTACAGTATATTCCTGTAGGCTATTTTTGTTTTCTACGGTATATTGCTGTTTTAAAGGAAAATGGTATGATATTGTCAGAATTTGGCCTTTTTTTACAGCAAGGGTTAACTGTGTGTGCTATCATTTGATGATTGCAGAAACAGTCTCTTGCTGAGATCGTTCAGGAGAGCAGAGGTGATAACGGCCTTTGAAGAGAACTGGTTTGAGGGCCGATAACAACAGGGGAGAGGGGGCAGGTTTTATGATGCCTAGAGCATTTTGGATTTAGTCCATTCGTTGCAATATATAAAGCCACTCTGGAGAAAACAGTGATGTCATCGTCCAGCTCAGTTCAGTTCTCATACAATAGTGTCAATGCAGGCAGATCAATATATTTGTTGAAGATTAAGTATTTCCTACTAAGCAAGCCAAAATCCAAGGCAACAGTGAAAATGAACCAAAACTCCATCAGTGACAGAATGGAGAAAAAAACCTTGTGAGAACCCAGGCTCAGTCGGGGCCAGTTCTCCTCTGGCCAACGAGCAAACAGTGTATGATTATGATCCAGGCAGCATTACAGGTCAGAAGAAGGATTGGCTCAGAACATTCAGAGTATTATCCAGTTCCATCTGGTTGAAGATCAGAGTCATGATTTAAGATGATTTAAGTTTGACCAAAAAACGAGTTAATAAACGAACAGATCTCATTCCTAAATGTTTGGATATTTCATCAACATTCTCAAATTGTCAACAAGTCAACAAATGTCCCAAAGTAAAAAACTTGGATTTCTGAAATATGGTGCTGAACCCCGGCAAATAGCAGTGAGTAGCAATGTCCAAGCAGGCCCCAAGTATCAGTGGTTCCTGCAAAAGCCAGTGAGGCGAATATGAGTTCTCAGTCTTTTGAACACGAAAAAAACTCCACACTTTGAAAAGATTTCGATAAAAAACAGGCAGCTCTGATAAATCCAATTTGGTTGCTTCCATTAAAAAGAGGGATTTATCCAGTCCAAATCCCCCAATAGTGCACAAAATAGTGCAACTAGCAGCACGCCAGCTGAAATCTGTAGAGCCATCAAGTAATCTTTGTTAAAACTGTAACCGAAAGGCAGCCAGTGCAGCAAACCTTGCCCACCTTCATCTTTGGGGAGGTATAAAACACTCTCTGGGACCCAGTGCAATTTGTCCCAGAAAAAGTTCACAAGAGCAGCTTGAACTTCCGCTAAAAACTGTGGTGAAGGGTCTACACATGCCAATCTATGCCAAAGTGAAGATGCCACTAAATTGTTGACGATAAAAGTTCGCCCCCTATAGGACATATTCGGTAATAACCATTTCCACTTATCCAAACGCCCTTTAACTTTTTCCATCAGCCCCTCCCAATTTTTCTGTAACACACTATATCCCATATATAAACTCCTAAATATTTTATACCCCCATTTCCCCAACACAACCCATCAGGAAGGCAAGGTTTACCATCAGTCCATTGTCCTAACAATAAAGCATCACTTTTTTTCCAATTAATCTTGGCAGAAGAGAACAGTCTAAATTCTTCAATTAAATTAAGGAAAATCTGCACATCACTTTGTCTGTTGATCATCACCATAATATCATCGGCATAGGCTGACAAACAAATCTTAGTATTACAACCTGGTAAAAACAAACCACTTAATTGACCTCTTATTTGTTGAAGCAATGGCTCAATAGCCAAGGAATACAACATTCCAGACAAGGAGCAACCTTGTCTGATACCTCTGAGAACCTGAAAAGGAGCACATAAGCCACCATTTATTTTCAGTGTACTCTCAACGTCACAATAGAGTACCCTAATCATGTCTACAAAGTTTTCTTGCCTAAAAATTCTACAAAAAAATAAAAGCTGTTAAAGCACTCCACAAATATGAGTGCTCTACTTGGTCAAAAGCCTTCTCCTGATCCAAAGATATCAAGCCATAATCTAAATTTAACAATTTAGAGACATAAAAAAAGTCTCGAATTAAAGAAATTTAGTCGAATATAGATCTACCAGGGACACAATATGTCTGGTCCGGATGGATAACCTGACCCAACACTCCAGCCAATCTGTTACCCAATGCCTTAGAAAGTATTTTATAGTCGCTGCAGAGAAGTGAGACAGGGCGCCAGTTCTTAATATCTGTCAGGTTCTTTTCTTTCTTATTCTTTTTTTGGAATGAGATTGATCACCGCTCTTCGGCAACTCAACGGCAACCCGCCCTTCGATAAGCTGTCCTTAAGTACCTCCAGCAGATCTAAACCCAACTCCAACCATACAGCCTTATAGAAGTCAACCGGGAGGCCATCCAATCCTGGTGCCCTCCCAGACTCCATGCTTTGCAGGGCCTTATAGACCTCTTTCAGGGTCAGCACTTCTTCAAGATCCTTATTAGCCTCCTCTGACACCTTTGGTAGGGCTGTCAAGGAAAACGTTCTACAACACCCTGACTTGAGCTCACTGAAAATGAAATGAACTGCTCTTCCCTGAATACCAACAGGATCTGACAATAACACTCCATCTTCGGAGCACAATGCATGAATAAAACGTTTCCATTCTTTTTTTCCAGATTGAAAAAGTATTGGGATGGTGCATCCATCTGATCGTTGCTTTGAAAGCGTGAACGGACCAGAGCCCCTTGTATTTTATGCCCCAGTAGATCAGCTAACTGAGCTTTCTTCTTTGAGCAGGCTTCTAAATAATGAATCTCACCAGTAGATTGAGACAAATTTTGAGATTCAATTATCTCTTTTTCCAAAAACTCTAAAGAACAAGTCAACTCCTTAGTAACGTTGTGAGTGTACTGTTGAGTAAATTGTCTTATTTGTATCTTTCCAACATCCCACCACTGTTGCAATGAATAAAAGGAAGACTTCTTTGTTCTGTGAACTTCCCAAAAATACTTAAATGATTCCTTAAAAAAAATATCATTTAACAAATTAGTATTAAAATGTCAGTATGCGCTTTTTGGTTTTATTGAGCTTAAAATAAGCTTACAGTGCACCATACTGTGATCTGAAAGCCTTACTGGTGTTATATAACATGTATTGAAAATACTAAGATGGTGATTAAAACTGTAAAATGTGTCCAGCCTAGCTAATGACATAACATTGTCACGTGTGTGAACCCAAGTGTCTCTCATTACCATTTAAAGATCTCCAAATATCACATAAATCAAACATTTTAATAATATGAATAAAACGCTTACGCAAAGCCAAATGAGGCTCAATGAGATTTTGATCTAGATTGAGCTCAGTACAGTTGAAATCACCAACTAGGAACAAGAAATCTTCAGGGCAACAGTTTTGTAGAGTTGAACACAGTATGTCTAAAAAAAACATTCTTTCAACTGGTGCAGTTGGAACATATACACAAATAAAAATAAACACATAACCTTCAACAACAGCTCTAACTTTTAAAAGCCTACCTTTTACTATTTCATCAACATCATAAGAGATAGGACAAAAATTCTTTGTAAATAAAATGGCAACTCCCCCACTTACTGAAGTGTTATGACTTAACACAGGGATACCATCAAACTCCCTCGCCCAGTCAACAGCATTTTTCAAGTCGCTGAGTTTCTTGTAAAAAAAACAACATCAATATTTTTCTGTTTAATTACTTCATATATTGTAGCTCTTTTGTAGAATCTCTTGCACCATTAACATTCAAAGTAGCTACATGCACTTCACTAATAAATAATTAAAAAGAAAAGAAAAAACACCCAAATAGCCAAAAAACATCAGCCATTCTACTTTTAAAGTTAACAGACATCATTGTTTAAAGCAGTATTGAGATTCCTCACAATTTTCTTTAGTCGATAGACTTCTTTGTTAGTGAAGCAACTCTCTGCCATTAGGCTTCTTGTTTTCTCAACAAACTGTTTGATATCAGGAAAATATTCCTGCACACGCACACCTCTTTTATTTTTTGTTGATCTAAGGAACAACTTATTATCACCAAGTCCGTAATCCCGACCAATGAACTCCCCCTGAGAAAGTGTCACACTAGAGTCAGAAGACCCACCATCACTTTCTGTATCCTGATCCATATCATCTTGCACTTCACTCGTTTTACTTATTTTTGCATCAAATATTTTATTACTCTTCTTCCTTTTATCAGGCATTTTGAAAAAATGCTCTTCCTCCACACAATCCGTCTCACATGCGTCTTGCAATATCACTGAACAATTCTCTAAAGCATTTGTATTCATTTCTATCTATCAACTACGTCGAACATGACCGAACTGAAAGGGAACGTCTCGGTTACGTATGTAACCCTCATTCCCTGAAGGAGGGAACGGAGACGTAGTCCCGTCACCACTAGTGCTGGATCACTGCTGACTCCAGGCTCCGCTCGGCTCCTCAGCGAAAAACAAGTGGTGCATGCATCCACTTCCGTATTTATATCCACACTGTGGGGCGGAGCGTGGATGTAAAACTCGCATACCAATCTGTGCATTGGCTCGTTTTATCAATACTTGAAGATGACAGGCTCCCTAAGCGTGATCCCAATCAGATGGTACGTCCGACTACGTCTCCGTTCCCTCCTTCAGGGAATAAGGGTTATATGTAACCAAGACGTTCAGTTTCTCTGGCTAATTTTCTCCACTTCCACAGGAGTGATGTCCTGCAGGAGTTCAGTTTCTCTGGCTAATTTTCTCCACTGCCGCAGCAGTGATGTCACCTTGACTCCTGCAGAAGCTCAGTTTCTATCTAACCTTGCCTTCAAAGCCGCAGCTGTGATACACCCCTGCTCCCGCAGGAACTCAGTTTCCTTGGAAAATTCTCCACTGCCACAGCAGTGATGTCTTCTCTGCTCCCACAGGAGCTCTGTTTCTCTGGGTAATTTCTCCACTGCCTCAGCAGTGTTACCTCCCCGCACCATCAGCCTGGGTTCTGGCCAAAATACTGAGCTTGGAGCCCCCTCCTCAGACAGCACGCCAAATACGCATACTACTTTACTCTATCTGATTATTTGGAAGTGTGAACTCATGAAATTGACATTTTATTAACAAAGTTCTGGAGGAATCCATTCAAATTATCTATCCAATCATCACGTCATTCCAATCATCACGTCATTCCAATCATCACGTCATTCCAATCATCACATCATTCCAATCATTACATCATTCCAATCATCACGTCATTCCAACCAGCTGTCAACGATCAATAATCAACATGTCAGTTTACCCAATCAGTAAATGAGTGGAGGCCTATACATATATACATAGACGACTCGCCTATGTTCCTCGACAGTTTTCAGCATCCTTCCACCACCCATCTCCTCACACTCGCCTAGGTTACTTTCCTAACCAGAAATACGGTGAAGTACTCTGGGTTCAGGCCAAAATACAGAGCTTGGAGCCCTCTCCTCAGAAAGCACGCCAAATACGCATACTATCGCAATACGCAATCTGATTATTTGTGTGGACTCGTGAAATGCTAAAAGTAATCTATAAATAAAACAGTTGTCTGATGGGTATTAGTATGTACGTGTTTTTCTTAAGCAAGTTTCAGCAACAGGATTTATAGTACCCTCCAGCTAAGCTCTATTTAACATCTTTTAAGACAAAACACCATTAATTTTCATATACAGAAAAGCCCAATTCTGTTGGATTTATATTGTGATTTACCATAAAAGTGAACAGAATGTTGTACTGTCGTTAAGTTGAAAATGCAGCCCAAGTTGTTAGCAGTTTGTTAACCACATCCAGGTGAAGTATGATGAACACTGCAAAAAAACTAGAGAATATGAAGAAACCATATGAACAAATGGAGGAACATAATGTATTATGCAGTATTTGTTTAGGAGCATATACAATTATGACCACATTACATATGTTTTTAAGATGGACATTTGAGTTATTCTTAAAAAAAATAATTTGAATAGGTTATGCAGCTGAATACTGTAAAAGGTCTGTATGAAAAAAAGTCATATACAAAATAAACATATACACAAAACCTATATAAATAATATGAAACAAATAAAGTAAATACAGTAAAAACAACAATCTCTAATATACATGTACTAATAAACATGATTTATAGACGACGACATGAAAAGTGAATTGTACTGATTTAAAAGTCTGTATATGAGTATTAGTGGGACTGAAGGCATCACTATAACCTGGAAACGCACATCATCTGTGTCGTCAGAGAATCCAGCCAATCATGGAACAGCTGTAACACACAGTAACACGTCTGAGCGGTCAAAGGTGATAAGAGATTTAAACGTTGTCCGGATTCTAAGCAAGAGTAAACAATTCTCAAAAGGTATTTCAGTTGTTGCAGGTGAAAATTCAGGCACATGCCTGAGCTTTCAGAAATAAAATTGTGTGCATATGAAACATTCATACACAAGGTGCATTGAGATACATTTCTTCATCAAACAGAAAATAACTGCCAGTGTGTGATCATATTAAAGTACACATATTTTTAAACAGTAGTCACAAACACATGCCAGGTATATATTGTAAATACTGCCTTGTAATTTACTGTTATTGTTCTGTTTGCTTTATTTTATTCTGAGGAAAGCTTCCCCACACATAAACTAGACATAAAAAGACCAGGTCTTCAGTCACAAGATTGCCTTATATGCAGATGACATTCTATTATTTATTGAAAACCCAATTGTATCAATACCAGCTCTTCTTGATTGCCTTGAAGTATATGAATCCATTTCTGGATACAAAATCAATTCAACCAAATCAGAAGCACTTATGATCACTGGAGTCTGGCCCATAGAACTAAACAATAGAACATCTTTTAGATGGTCTAAACAGGGATTCAAATATTTAAAAAAACATTGAAACATAAAAACATTGACTTTAGGAAAGGACAGAGGAGGGCTGCATCTCCCTAATTTAAGATATTATTATTGGGCTGCCCAGCTAGCATCGATAGTGGCATGGATTAACAACGATGTTGAAACAGGATGGGTTAGCATAGAACAGAGCTCAGTACCAAATGCCCCTTTATCAATACTAGCCTTTATGACACTTCAATCCCAGAAAAAGCAAACTCTGAGAGTGTGGACAACAGTTCAGAAGAAACTGAAAGGAGTGGCAACCATATCAAGGGCTATGTCCATAGCAGATAACGTACTCGGTTACTAACGTAACCTCGGTTCTCTCTAGAAGAGGGAACGAGTACTGCGTTTTATCAAAACGCTACGGGAAAAGTCTCTTTTCACGAAACACTGAAGCAAAAAATTATCCTTTAATTTTCATATATGTAAAACGCGTTGCGGCAGCAGCAGACAGCTATGGCGAGACGGCTTGCTCGCTCATTGGCTGCTCTGTGGCAACTGCTTAAGCCTATCGAGCGAGGCCTGGGATGACATCAGGCCAATGAGGGCGCTTCGCGCCCTCCTCGCCACTTCCCGCCGAAACGGGCGTGGCTTACCTCTATAAAAGGAGCTCGAGAAGGCTGACTCACTTGATTTTGATCGCCGAAGCGAACCAGAGTGAACCGTACGCACGGCAGAGAACGCAGTACTCGTTCCCTCTTCTAGAGAGAACCGAGGTTACGTTAGTAACCGAGTACGTTCTCTTACGAGAGTCCTCTCGTACTGCGTTTTATCAAAACGCTACGGAACCCCTTGCAAAACGCCGTGCGTGCTGGGATAAAAACACTGATGACCGGAAGCTTTTTCAGGCATACAGTGCATAATCACCAGATTGACTCACACAGAGTCAGGGAATAAGGGTGAGAGCCTTAAATCCCTAAATCTTAGCGTCGTAGAAAAAACATGTCCACAGACGCAAGTATAATCATCACATAGACAGGGTAGGGAACCTGAACTAATGTGGAAAATGTGGGTCTTACACAGTTCTGCCCAAGATAGTCGGTAGCGCATAGCGCATGAGTTTCAGCGGTCTGATTAGACGGCTGAACAGATTACACCGACAAAAGCTTAGCCTGCAAGGCGGGAACCTCTAGGTTATAAAACCTGATAAATGTAGACGGCGAGGCCCAACCTGCCGCCGTACATATATCCTGTAGGGAAATCCCGCTGGACCAAGCCCACGAAGAAGCAACGCTTCTCGTAGAGTGCGCTCTGACTCCCAAAGGGCATGGAATGCCCTTGGCAGTATAAGCCAGCGCTATGGCGTCAACTATCCATCTGGATAGACTTTGTTTCGAAACAGCCATTCCTTTGGAACGTCCGCTGAACGAGACAAAGAGCTGCTCTGTCTGTCTGAAGACAGCAGAGCGGGACATATAAGCTCTTAAAGCCCTAACAGGGCAAAGAAAACTCGAGTCCCCTTCCTCACTCGATGCCGGCAGGGCAGCCAGGGATATAACCTGAGCCCGAAAAGGCGTGTTGAGGGATTTCGGCACATAGCCATGCTTAGGTTTGAGTATGACTTTAGAGTCATTAGGACCAAACTCCAAGCACGCCGGGCTCACAGAGAGCGCGTGCAGGTCGCCTATGCGCTTCACTGAAGCGAGAGCCATCAAAAACACTGTTTTGAAAGACAAATGTTTGAGGCTAATAGACTGGATAGGCTCGAAAGGGGCACCTTTCATGGCCGCTAGGACCGTAGAAAGGTCCCACAAAGGAACTGAAGGAGGTCTGGGTGGATTCAGTCTCCTAGCTCCCCTGAGGAAGCGGATGACTAAATCATTCCTTCCCAGCGACTGACCCAGCGTTGAACCAAAGAACGCTGAAATAGCCGCCACATACACTTTGAGCGTGGAAGGGGATCTGCCCTTATCCAACAGCTCTTGTAGGAAGGAGAGAACCTCCGTTACCTCACATTCGAGGGGTGAAATGCTCCGAGCTGCACACCAGCCGGAGAAAACCGACCACTTCGAAGCATAAAGCCGCCGTGTCGACGGTGCTCTAGCCTGAGTGATGGTATTCACGACTCCCTCTGTGAGACCAACGGGTATCCGTTGAGCACCCACACATGAAGGGACCACAGTTCCGGGTGTGGGTGCCAAATCGAGCCCCCGGCCTGCGAGAGGAGATCTCTCCTCAATGGCAGCGGCCATGGAGCGATATCTGCCAACTGCATCAGAACTGGGAACCATGTTTGGTTCTCCCAGAACGGAGCTACAAGCAGGACTGGGCATTTCGTTTCCCTGACCCGTTCCAGCACCTGTGGCAGGAGGGAGACGGGGGGAAAAGCGTATAACGGGCAGCGCGGCCACCTCCGGGACAGCGCGCTGTCGGTCTTTGAAAAGAACGCGGGGCAGTGCGCGTTTTCGCGGGACGCGAAAAGGTCCACCTCCGCTCTGCCGAATCTCTCCCACAACAGCCGGACTGTTTGTGGGTGTAGAGACCATTCGCCCGGGGGAACATTGTTCCTGGACAGTCTGTCTGGGCCCACATTCTGAAGCCCAGGTACATGCACTGCTCTCAGCGAGCGTAAGTTGTGCTGAGCCCATAGTAGGAGGCGTTTCGCCAGCCTGTACAGGGATATGGATTTCAGACCGCCCTGGCGATTTATGTAGGACACCACAGCCATGTTGTCCGAACGGACTATGACGTGTTCGTCCTTGATGCGGGGACAAAAACGTGTCATCGCGTTGTGCACTGCCAGCATTTCTAGGCAGTTTATGTGTAGGAGCTTTTCTCGTTCCGACCACAGGCCGAAGAACGGTCTGCCCTCGAGCAGAGCTCCCCATCCCGAGGTGGATGCGTCTGTCGACACCATCCTCACTCTCGAGGAAGTCCCCAGGCTTACACCTGATTGGTACCAGTCGTCCGCCGTCCAAGGCGCCAGGGCTGAAACACAGCTCTGATCGACCTTGAGGCGTAATCGACCGGTCGCCCACGCTCTGCGCGGTACCCGCGTTTTCAACCAGAACTGCAGCGGGCGCATGCGGAGCAAGCCCAGCCGGAGAACTGACGATGCTGAAGCCATGAGACCCAGCATCTTTTGAAACTTCCTGAGCGGGGTGACAGCGCCGCGGCGGAAAGACCTCGCCGCGCGCTGAATGATCAACACGCGCTGTGGTGACAGCCGCGCTGTCATAGACTGTGAGTCCAGAACGACGCCCAGAAACAAAATCGTTTGACTGGGGTTCAATGAACTCTTTGTCCAGTTGACTGTGATACCAAGATTCTCGAGGTGATCGAGTAAAATGGTTCTGTGCTCCACGAGCTGTGATCGTGATTGAGCTAGGATCAACCAGTCGTCCAAATAGTTCAGCACTCGCATGCCTCTGAGTCTGAGAGGAGCGAGCGCTGCGTCCATGCATTTCGTAAATGTACGGGGTGCTAGGGACAAGCCGAATGGCAGGACTGTATACTGGTATGTCTGACCCTCGAAGGCGAATCTCAAGTATCGCCTGTGGTGTGACGCTATTTGTATTTGAAAATACGCGTCCTTCAGATCTATTGACATGAACCAGTCTTCTCGGCGAACATGCGCGAGAATTTTGCTGGTTGTGAGCATTTTGAAACTGCGTTTCACCAATACTCTGTTCAACCGTCTTAGATCCAGTATGGGTCTGATACCGCCGTCCTTTTTGGGGACTAGAAAGTATCTGCTGTATAGCCCCCCTTCGCTTAGAGCTGGGGGAACGCGCTCTATCGCCCCTTTGCTTATCAGTTTTGATATTTCGGCTCGAAGTAGGTGAGCTACTTCCAACGAGACCGTAGTTTCGACGCGCGCTATGAAGCGGGGAGGGCGTCGACAAAACTGTAGCGAGAAGCCTCTCTTTATAATGCCTAGCACCCAGTCCGAAACCCCTGGGAGCGCTGCCCATGCTTCTGCATGGCTGGCTAGGGGCTGGATACGGAGCGCACTCTGATCGCCGTGCGACAGAGGTGCTTCGGGGGATACAAACATAGGCGTTATGCCTGTGGCATTTGAGGCGGGGCGCGCGCTTAATACAGCGGGCGAGACGCTCGTCCTCGACCTTACTACAGTGCTTAGCTGAGTGAGGGAGGACTGAGAAAGTCTCATAGGACCCATGTGAGCGAGTAGATGTGGGCTGGGAGCGGGCACATTTACTGCTTTGGGCGCGGCGTCTGCCTGAGCAGAGCGCGCGCTCACAGTTCTCGTTTTTACAGAGAGCCTGTGATGTGTTAGACATAGTGTTCGTGGGCACTGGGAAGTGGGCACTCTCACTATGCTGGAAGCGCAACCGACCTGAGTCGATTTTATGTGCGCGGGCCCTATGTGTAGGGCTGTGCTTATGTGTAGTGATGGGCACTGAGGAGTGGGCATCGAGACTACATTTATAGCACCATCGGCCGTGGCCGGGACACCAGAAAATACACTCTTTTCGAGATTTATCTGGGTAGCCGTGAGAACGGCTTTTGTGTGCAGGCAAGCGGGCGGCAGTGCAGGCTTGCTCTCTGCAGAAAACACTGGAACAGTCGCAAACCTTGGGACTGAAACAGCGGGGCGCTTGGGTGGGAGGCCGGCCGCAACGGGACTCACACACCTGCGCTTTCCCAGGCTTGCTAGGACTTCTTCGGCACTTCCGGTTTTACCACAACCCTCGATCGCGGCCCGCGCGAAGAGGGGCGCCGGGCGCTGGACCGAGAGCGGGGCCTCGAGCTGCGCTGTTGTGGCTGCTGCGAAGAGGCGGCCGAAGGCGGGGGCTGAGGCTGAGAGCTCCGCGGGGTCCGTTTGTCACGAACCGCTGCAGAACCGGAGCGCTTCGGTAGGAAGTGCTTGAAGGCTTGAGACGCTTTCTGGGCCTCGGTAAATCTCTCCACGAACTCGGAGAGAGAAGAACCAAAAAGGCCGGTGGAAGACAGCGGGGCATCGAGAAACGCAGTGCGCTCGGAATCGGCCATCTCCGTGAGCGTCAGCCATAAGTGCCTCTCAGTGACAGTGGCGGAAGCCATACACCGTCCCATGGCTTGTGCGGCGGCTTTAGTAGCTCGGAGCGTGAGATCTGAAGCGCTCCTTAAATCCGCGATGCAGATAGCGTCAGGTCCCATCTCGTCCAGCTTACGGAGGAGATCACCCTGGTAAATCTGCAGCGTAGCCATGGTGTGTAGCGATGACGCGGCCTGCCCAGCGGCGGAGAAGATTCGCGCGAGCAGCGTCGACGTCATGCGGCAGGCTCTGGAAGGCAACACCGGTTTAGTCCGCCGTCCAGCAGAGGGCGGGCAAAGGTGGGTCGCTATCGCCTGTTCCACCGGCGGAAGAGAGAGGTAGCCTCGGTCACTGGCATTATCCAGAGAGGAAAATGCGGGTGACACAGATGAGCGCGTCCGCGCAGAGTAGGGCGCGTTCCAAGCCTTCGCAACTTCTTCGTGTAACTCAGGAAGAAAAGGAGCGGGCTTAGATTCCGGAGAAGTGCGCTCACCAGGGAGGAAACTACCATCCAGCCGGGTTCGAGAGGGGGGCTCCGGTGCAGACCACTCGAGGCCGAGGCTCGCCGCGGCCAGTGCGAGTACCCGCATGAGCTCCGTCTCAATGTTGGCTCTCGTTGAGGGCTTGCGGGCAGGAGGCGCGAGATCCTCAAAGCTCGCCCAATCCTCGCTGCCTGAAGCTAGCAGAGAGCAGGAATCCTTCTCCCCCGACGCGGCCTCTGAACCGACTTCCTCTGATGAAGCGGCGGCAGACTGCGGGCGCTGAGCATCAGGAAGTGATTCGAGAGAGGCCGGTGAAGCTGGCGGGCGAACCGGCGAGCTTGGTCGGGCTGGAGCGGGTTCCGGGACCCGCTGCGAGCGGCGCTTTTTACGGCGCGGCATCGCGGCGGTGAATGCAGGCTTGGAAAAGGATGCCAGGCGAGTCCTCAGAGTCACCATCGGCAAAAGCTCGCAGTGAGGGCATCCGCCGTCAGCGAGCGCTGCATGGTCCTCACCCAGGCAGGAAACACAGATGACGTGCTTGTCTCCCTCGGTGAGTGGGGCTCGGCACGAGCCGCAGGAAGGCATCTTGAAAAAGACGCAGCTCTTTTAGGGGTGAGTGTTGCGAAGAACACACACACACACACACAGAAAAGCAATAATATGAAAAGGATATAGGCGTCGGAAAGCGCAGCAGGTACGGCTGTAGAAGGCGGCGTTGGCCAGCGGCTTCGAGGGCTCGTCCCGCTGATGTGCTTGCTTCAACGACGCTGCTTCCGTGATCCAGCGATGCGTGCGCTTCGCTGAAGAGATTAAAATCAAGTGAGTCAGCCTTCTCGAGCTCCATATAAAGACAAAGTGGGAGTTTGAAATGAATGATCATATAGAGGATGAGACGTGGGTAAACATATGCATAGGATGTCATAAGGGCATCAACAGTCATAACTGGAAAGAGTTTGACTGGAAAACAAAAATCAGGTTTTTTAGAACACCACAGGTGATATCAAAATTTGTGGATAATCCAGAAGCAGATAAATGTTGGAGGGAGTGTGGGAAGGTAGGAGACCACACACACACATTTTGGGAATGTCCAAAATTATCTACATTTTGGCAAGGGGTTAAGGATGAGATTATGAAAATTATGCATGTAGATCTGCCTTTTACTCCCCTGTATTTTTTGCTTGAAGGAATACCCCAAGATTTTTGTAGTCAAGACCAGAGATATATTCTTCATGTCTTCCTATTATGTGCACGAAAAACCATTACAATTAATTGGATGAAACCACACCCACCCAAAATGAGTGAATGGAGAGAAAAACTTATATCTATATAGAATGGAACATATGACTGCCCAACTCCAACTGAAAATGGACACTTTCATACAAAGGTGGACACCTATTAGTATATACATTGAGGCATTGAGGGTGAATTGAACTGATTGGTGTGAAACTTTTAATTATTCCCTGTTGTATAAAAAAAAAATTATATATATATATATATATATATATATATATATATATATATATATATATATATATTGTTGTTGTTTTTTCTACTATTGTATAGTGTTTTATGTATTTTATCTTTATTTTTCTTTGGGCCACCGTGGTTGTCAGGGAATGTTTAGTTTGTTGTTGTTACTTGTTAAAATGTATAAAAAAAAAAGTAAAAAAAAAAAAAAGACCAGGTCTTAACTTGACGATTTTGTGTGCTTGAAATGTGTCAGATTTTAAGGCATTTTTATGTTTTGTGTGCTTGTATCAAAAGTCTGTTATATAAATGTAAAAAGTTCAAAACTTCATCAGGCCTGTGTAAATATGCCTTTTGCCTCATGGTGGTGCTGTAGAATTATGGAACAGAATCAGAAAAAGAAAAAAGTTTGTAAATCAGTTTTAATGTGACAGCCATGCTCTTTTATGTTATTACATGTGCTTTAATTTTCTTTAAATATATACTTTTTAGTAGAGCTGTTTTTCTCATTATTAAGCCTTGCTTGGAGCAAACAAATTTTAATGTTAGATTTGTCAAAAAATTTGTATTTTGCACTTTTGCTTTTCCAACTGTTTTGTATCCTTTTCCTTTTTCTGCTATATCTGTTCTCACAAATCAAGCTATATTTCCTCTGATGAGCTCAAATGGTCAAATTTGATAGCAGTTCAGTACCTTTTTTCAGCCATTCCTTCCTCCTCAACCAGAAACAGATGGAAAATCAAACATCCAATAGGACGGAAGCTGTCTTTTGCATGTCATTCTTCATTACCATTGTGCTCTATCTGCAACCAATTTTAGTTAATGCCACCTATGTGCATACAGATGTTGCCAGGACAGAGCCACACAACCTCTTGCTCCCAGAAATCTTCTGTCCAATCAGTTCATAATCAAAAGTCTCTGACAGATGCATGGTGAGCAGACCTTTCAAACACATTGCTGTGATGATTTTATTAAATGTAGTCAAGCCTACAGTTGAGTTCTCATCCTCTGGGCCAAGTTGTGCAAAATAATTTGATCAGATTTTTTCAAAAGAAAAGGATTCTGAAATCTGATTGATTTTATTTGAAGTGACATAAAACAGCACAAACAATACACACGTCCCCTTTCATGTTCAGTCAGAACCCTTATCTGACAAATGAATAAAAACAAATGGTAACACTTTACAATAAGTAACTAACATGAACTAACAATGAGCAATACATTTGTTGTAGTATTTATTAATCATTGTTAAAGGGTAACTCTCGCCAAAATGCATCCTAGGGTCTCTTTGTGAATCTACCCAAGGCAAACTTTCATTTAAAAGCGTAATTAGAATGGAAACGGCACTTTTAAGTTTGACCATATTTTCGTTTTCGGTCAAACTGCCTTGAGTGCTAGGGGCACTACTATGATAGCATCAAAAATTGCTATTCTTAAAACACTAAGAAGGCTCGACACAAAAGAACATCGAAAACCAGGGGCTCTACACATGAACTCGAGCATTGAGAACATTGTTTGTGTACACAGAGTTTACTAAAAAATATATATTTTTTAACAACTCTCTGTAGCTGTGTCCACCGGCATTTTGTCAGTCAAAAATAGTTGATCTCCGAATGCAACGTAACAGGGAGGAGAGTAAAGATGGAAAGCTCCTAAAGCTTAGTACCATATAAATTCGGATAATTTGTTTTTTTTTTGTCGTTAGAGAAAATCAATATTGACCAATATTGATATTTGAAAAAGAATCCTCATAAAAGAAACAATACTAAAAGTCAATTTTTGATTGACAAAATGCTGGCGGACGTAAACAACCACAGCTAAAGTGAGTTGTTCAAAATCTTTCTTTTTAGTAAACTCTGTTACCCTTTAATGTTAGTTAATAAAAATACAGCTGTTCATTGTTTGTTCATGTTAGTTCACAGTGGATTAACTAATGTTAATAAATACAACCTTTGATTTTAATAACGTATTAGTAAATGTTGAAACTAATATTAACTAAGATTAATAAATGCTGAAGAAGTATTGTTCATTCTTAGTTCATGTGTAAGGTACCTTAGATAACATGAACTAAGAATGAACAATACTTCTTCAGCATTTATTAATCTTAGTTAATATTAATTTCAACATTTACTTCTTTATGGGATCTTTACGGGATGTGTGTGAACGCACACACAGCTTCCAGAAAATCACTGGCAGTGTGAATGAACCAAAATCAAACGATTCTGGGACAAATCCCAGGACACATTATCAGAAAAATGTCTGTCAGTATACAGTTAAACAAAAATACTTAATTTGAACGGTCTTTTATCACTGTATATTAATGATGATGACACAATCATCATAGTCAAAAGTAGTTTCTAACAATTCAAATAAAAACTTTTAACAGTAAATAGTAAGCATGACCCCACCCATACTATTCTAGTTTGAATCTGTATCGGGGTGATTCAATCTAATGTTGCTTTGAAAAAAAAAATGGCATAAATGTAAGATCCATTAACTGATCCTGGATAGCAAAACCAGATTAGGTTAAATTTGTACAACTGAGCCCATGGTTTAGCTGGATCATTCAGAGCAGTGATAACTTCTTCTCTGCATGACTCCCCTGTGAGTTTCAAGCAAAATGCAAGCATGCACATAACAACAAATGAAATGTTAACTTATTCAGCATGTTTAAGTATGTCATCAACCCCCTCCTCACCCACTCTCTCTCTCTCTTTAGAATTAACATTCTCTACATCCTGGCTGTGATAGCTCTGCAAATAATGCATATTTAAAGCTTGAGCCAGCATGGATAAACTGTGTGATTCTTAGAACAGGGGGCTAATGTTATACTTCGTTTTACTGTCTGATGATACAGCTGTCCTGTTGGCAGATGGTTTGAATCCTCATGTTCCTACTCCCCCTTGTTGAAGCTTTCAATTTTCTTCAGGCTGACGGCTGTCAGACAGATCAGGAAGCAGAGAACATTGGTTCTGGTTGATCTGGTGGGGCATGTGTGTCCAATCAGTTCAGTAAAAGGCTTTCCCCAACTTCCATCATTCACACACACAAACGGTCATCTGCCTAAGCCAGTGTTTCCTCACATATGTGCTAATGCTTTTAATTTGTTTTTATTGCTTTTTGCAGCTGGCCCTATCACTTTCCCACTTTCAAAGCGTCTGAAGTAAACACTGTTATTCTGAACACATCCCTGCGCCAAAGCCCTGAGTGCTCATTCTGCTCTCAGGTCTCAACCTCACAAGCTCAGAGACAGAGAAAAGAGTTTATGCATACAAATTGACTTTGACTAAACTTTGACTAAAATAAATTTGACTTAACTTTGGTTAACGAACTTACCTACTCATATGGCAATGGTATCAGAATCGTCGTGGAACCTCAAAATCACTTTTCAAATTGCCAACACAAAGACAAACAGAGCATATTTGATGAGAAGATGGTGTCTGTTCAAAAGTAGTCTGATCACATTTTGGAGTGGATCAAATCTTGAAAAAGGGGTTGATCAAAAGAAGGAAAAAAAGGGTTATGAAACTGGATTAGATTATGTAATCCAATGTTGGTTTTGATCTGGATCAAACCTTCAGTATGTGTTGTTCAACATATTTTGCACTTGATTTGTTTAACTATTACGAGAAAGTAGATAAAGTAGGGTACAATGGGCTCAGTGGCGGCGCCAGGGAGGAGCTAGGTGGTGCTGTAGCTCCCCCTATAATAGCCATAGCACCCGCCCAGCACCCCCAGGAAATGTCTCTAATTTTTTTATATTTTATTTTAATGTCATGTTTGAATAGTCTTTTTCATGTTGTTAAAAATAGGAATTAAATAATAATTTAAAAATCGCGAGCGGACGCGCGCGGGCGGGGGCGGGCGCCGTGAGCGCTGAGCGAGCAGGAACGAGTAACGTTAGTGAGTTGTCGTCGAAAAAGATGGATATAGCAAAAAGCTGTCGGGGACTAAAAATAGAAAAAGAAAGAGGGAAAAGGAGATGGCATGTCAATTGATGCGACAGCAGCTAAATAAGTGGATGGTGAAAGGCAACAGGTAGGATTTAATGTGTGACGTCCAGACATGTAGGCTACTGGCCATCGGGACTACCGGGAGATTCCCGGTGGGCCGACGTGCTTTTTGGGGCGATACATCTCATACTTTTTTTTTTTTTGTCTTAACGGCCCATAAAACTCGTACATCGGCGGCCCATTCGTTTTGTTTTGCTTAATGGGTTAGTGCCGGTGTAATGCATTGGTCAAAAAAAGTCAGCGTTAGTTTTTTTTTTTTTTTCTCACAGACCGGCCCATGAAACACATAGATCAGCGGCCCATTGGTTCTTTTCTTGATTGACACTGGGCTGGCCCAATCACATCTTTAATGTGAAGTATAGAAATATACTCTTTCAAGTATAGAAATTAGTACAAAACTAATTATGAAAGTTTCCTTTATTTTTCAGTGCATTTGTTTTTACAATATATGGCTATTACTATCAGGGGATTGATATTATAACTATTATTATTATGTAGTGTAATGTAGACTGACACTGTAACTAAAAGAGGTAAAATTGTTGCTGCATACCCCTCTGACACTGGGTAGTTGCGTCCCTGTCTATAGCCCTTGTGTTGAATACTTTAATATAGTCGCAGAACGAGTATAGTAATGCGGGCGTGTACGCATGTGTATACTTTCATTATGGTGTTGTTCATGATGGCGTTTCATTATGGTGGTCCGATGCAACCTCCATAATGAAACGCCCCAAAATTCAAAGCACCTTCTCTTAAGTGTTGAGCATCCCCATAGCACCTGCAACAGAAAATCTCTGGAGCCGCCACTGAATGGGCTAAAAACGCACTAGCATTAAAGGCTTCTTTGGTTTGATTTTCCTCTAAACCACTTGACGGCACAAAAACTTGCTGCAACACTTGTGGAAAATTGTCTGATCCTTGATGTGATCGTGGACATCAGCGCAAAGTTGATTCTGTGCTAATTTGATCTACTATTTAATGTTTTTTTTTTTGTTTTTGTTCTAGATTTAAGTAGCAAATGAGAATCACTAAAATGATTGCATACAAAGGTCTTATTAATGATTTTCAGTTTTGTTCAAGGTAATTAAACACTGCAAAAAGAGATGTGTCAAGAAAACAACACATGTGACTGTGTAGATAACATTTTGACACATGTTGTGTAGATTTTAGCACACAATGTGTGTTAAAGGTGCTGTAAATGATGCAACGCGTTTTTTAGGCCAAAACATTTTTTGTCACATACAGCAAACATCTCCTCACTATCCGCTAGCTGCCTGTCCCCTGAACACACTGTAAAAAAACGCGGTCTCTCTAGACACCACAGGCTCCACAAACGGCAACAAAAACAAACTGGGCTCACCCGCACCACGAAACATAATAAACAGAGTTCCAGCCAATAACCGACAAGAAGTATTGGAGGGTGGGGTTTGGGGGTTAGTGCGTGTGCACGTGAAGGGGGTGTGTGGAGGAGAGAGAACAGAGAAGCATGAAGAGGGAAGTTTGAATTATGGCCGACACACGACCAAAGAGATGACGTTCCGATGAACAAATTGCAAAGAAGAGGGACAAGGATAAGGAACGCACGAAGTCCCGAATTTGCATCGGAAAAACCTTTAAAAGGTGGCGAGAACTCTGCCGGCAGAAGGGCTTCCAGTCCGACATAGTTGCTCTGTTTTTGCAGAACAGGTAAATCCATTTTTCTTTCTAAACTGACGTTCATGTTCGCTAAACCATCGCAAGGATGTAATTAGCTAGATAACTAACATCACATAAATAAATTAAATGCACAGTGCACACCACCCATATACTCATAAACTTGATCAGATCAGCACTTGCTGATTATGACATCATCAAGAAACATCTGATCATATTTTCTTTCACCATAACAAATGTATTTTATTAAAATACAGTTAAAGCAGCCAGAGAAAAACTAAAAGTAGAGTAAAGGGTCAAGAGCTCAAATAAAGGAGCCATTAATCACGATTCTGGTGACTTTAAATAAAACATTCAATGAAACATCACCATCTAAACCTCAGTTAATTCTCAATAAGAGCTTGTCTATGTAGATTCATGATGTCTAAAACATCAACATGTTTAAACAAACTCTTTATTAAACATCACTGGACTCCATAAGTTAACAATAAGTTTCAGTTTTCGTCCAAACACTCAGTTGTAAAAACACAGGAAGTAACTCTGGCAAATACACACCGACTACAGTCACATGTGACACATATCTGACACAAGTTGTGTAACTATAACACATTAGTGTGTAAAAGGTTTGAACACACTTCTGTGTACGAGGAATAACACATTAGTTGTGTTAAAGGTAATTCAAAATGTGTAGTCCTTATAAACACAGAGATGTGTTATAGTTAGGGGCCTTAAGCACATAAATAGGTAATTTCGCGCAAATTCATCTAAAAGCGCCAAATTTGGCACAGATGTAGCTCAGGTCATACCGAAATGATTTAGCTAGGGCGCCGGAGCCAGTGACCCTCGGGGCCAAGATGGCGGCCAAATCCAATATGGCCGCCGCCCGAAAAGGGTTCCGGCTTTAACTTTTGAACCACATGAGTTACAAATACAAACTTGATATATTTTTCAGCTTAATTGATCATGAGAAACACATAGGAATGTTTATTTTTATGACCCAGTATATCTGGACCCCTTAATCCTCCAATTCCAATATGGCCGCTGTCCAAAAAAGCAGTTTGGGCTGTAGTATGGGGCCTTACACACCATTGTTCGCGCAAATTCATCTACAAGCACCAAATTTGGCACAGATGTAGCTGAGGGGATACTGAAATGATTTAGCCAGGGCGCCCGAGCCAATGGTCCCTGAGACCAAGATGGCGGCCAAATCCAATATGGCCGCCGCCTGAAAGGGTTTCGGCTATAGCTTTTGAGCCAGATGAGATACAAATACAAACTTGATGTCTATTTTACCTTCTTTGACCATGGGAAACCCATAGGAATACTTACATTTATGATTGGGTATATCAGGACCCCCCAAATTCCCTAAATTCAATATGGCCGCTGTCCGAAAAATGGTTTTGGCTACAAATTTTGAACCAAATGCGCTACAAATGAGGATGTGGTGTCTATTTTATGTTTATTGACCACAGGAAGTCCATTGGCATATTTATATTTATGCTTGTGTAAGTCTGGAACCTGTATTTTTTCAAGACTGTGGTTGAAAATCCTTTTTTTTTACCACAACTTTGAAGGTTATTCTCAATGTTGATTCATTTCCTTATAAAAGTGAAATGGTTTTCAGTTTACCACAGGTGAATACATTTCAAAGTGTAATCATATAAGAAAGAATAAGACACAATTATTATTGCAAGGCAATATTTATATTATATCAAATTGTTAAAATAATAATATAGTCAATTTTTCCAAAACTCTTAAAGGTTTGCTTAGCATAACAAAAAAACAGCAATAACATAAAAAACAACAGTGAATTCTCATGGTCTCTCACATGAATTATCATTATCACTCACAATCACCGGATCTCTTATTGTCTTCACCATCATTGTTTGTACAAGCACCCTCACATGCACATATAGAAGTGCAACGAACTCCAGCTTTACAGCACTTACAGTGCCCTCTACATGCTGTCTTGCAGCCACAGTGGAGGAGAATGGTGCAGGCTTTACTGGCGTCTCCGAGATTAGTCCAGTAAGGTTCCCAAGTCTTGCTCGTAGAGTCCCGATACCATCCCCAGTCAAGTCAAGTCAAGTCAAGTCATCTTCATTTATATAGCGCTTTTAACAATGTAGATTTGTTCAAAGCAGCTTCACAGAGATAAGCGTATAATTTAAGGTAACAGAGATTGTTTTGGATTTATAGCAGAGTTAAGTTATTTTCCATCTAAAGTTATTTTTTATTGATTTGCTTCCGTCGCAACGATCATTTGTTATTAAATTAGGGGCCGCTAAGACGACACCATTCCCTCTACACAGACTTTAAACGCGAACCTGTGAGAAACGCTGATGGCGTTCATATGCGCATTTAGAATGGGTTCTATAGTTATGTGCATTAGAATATACGCAGGTTTGGAATTCCCTACAAGCCAAGCCTAAACAAAGTACTTGTCTTTCCTTATAAATTTTGATAAAGAATTTAATTTTATTTTGTTGCTTTGGGGTAGGAACGCGAAACGAATTTTCCCGACAACGCCTTATCTGTATAGTGGTAGTGGGATCCTCCATAGGGAGAATGCATCCCCATGCATTGAACTCTGGGATATCTTGCTGGACAGCGGTTGCCTGATTCCAGTAGAAGCTGGCCTGCAGCAGTGCTCTTTTGATGTGCTGAATCAATGCAGCTTGGGTGGGTGGCAGGTTCTCGAGAGACTTGGTACCATTCAAGAAAAGGTGATGTCTAGCTTCATCTACACGGCTGGAACCACAGCTCTTGCTGTACATGATGACGACCATACGCTCCAGTCTTTGGACATGGACGTCATTGTTGATCTGTTCAGGCTCTAAGGTGAGGGTAACCATAGATTCTGTGAGATCTGGTGTTGCCTCCCAAGCTGCCCATGCACTCTTTTTCCCATGGCACAGGAAGGCTGAGGTTGTGTCACAGCCTGTTAAAGCGTGGAAGAGTGGTAAGGCTAGTGACTTCTGGGGACCAAGATCCTTGCTGATTTCATGAGCAGGAATGTCCATATAGTTTTTTCCACCTGCAAAGCCGATCCAGAGCTCTGTGAGGCCGAGTGTGTTGAAGAAGCGGATGGCAAGGATGACAACATCGCTGTCGACAGTCCAGACAAATGCCTTTTTATGGCCATTGGCCCCAGCATGTGCAAGATGCAGGATTATTCTTGCATCTGCTTCTGGATGATTACAAGGCTGAAGGGCAGACATGTCATACCCTGGTCTGTTGGAGAGTACAGCATCTTTCTTGGTGGAAAGGAGGAGTTTACCTGACATGCCATGCTTGGTTATCTCTTCACTGATATATCCAAATAGTTAGATATATAACAATATATCCAGTATATATATAATAGATATATCCAGTTACGTTTTGGAATTGGAGTTCTCCCATCTACTTTAGTTCTTGATCCGGTTCCTCTGCGTTGGTGAGTTTGTGTTTTGAGGTTCTCCTCTGGATATGTATCAAACACAATATCCAATCACGTGACAGATTCATAGCTCATGTGTGACCTCACAAACCCAGCAATATTGGTGTTAACGTAGTCATGGAATGTTTTTTCAGTAGTTGGCCGGACCATTTGGACCATGAGCTATGAATCTGTCACATGAGCCCATCATGTACAGCAAGAGCTGTGGTTCCAGCCATGTAGATGAAGCTAGACATCACCTTTTCTCGAATGGTACCAAGTCTCTCGAGAACCTGCCACCCACCCAAGCTGCATTGATTTAGCACATCAAAAGAGCACTGCTGCAGGCCAGCTTCTACTGGAATCAGGCAACCGCTATCCAGCAAGATATCCCAGAGTTTAATGCATGGGGATGGTTTCGGGACTCTACGAGCAAGACTTGGGAACCTTACTGGACTAATCTCGGAGACGCCAGTAAAGCCTGCACCATTCTCCTCCACTGTGGCTGCAAGACAGCATGTAGAGGGCACTGTAAGTGCTGTAAAGCCAGAGTTCGTTGCACTTCTATATGTGCAAGTGAGGGTGCTTGTACAAACAATGATGGTGAAGACAATGAGAGATCCGGTGATTGTGAGTGATAATGATAATTCATGTGAGAGACCATGAGAATTCACTGTTGTTTTTTATGTTATTGCTGTTTTTTTGTTATGCTAAGCAAACCTTTAAGAGTTTTGGAAAAATTGACTATATTATTATTTTAACAATTTAACATAATATAAATATTGCCTTGCAATTTATAATTGTGTCTTATTCTTTCTTATATGATTACACTTTGAAATGTATTCACCTGTGGTACACTGAAAACCATTTCACTTTTATAAGGAAATGAATCAACATTGAGAATAACCTTCAAAGTTGTGGTAAAAAAAAGGATTTTCAACCACAGTTTTGAAAAGAATACAGGTTCCAGACTTACACAAGCATAAATATAAATATGCCAATGGACTTCCTGTGGTCAATAACCATAAAATAGACACCACATCCTCATTTGTAGCGCATTTGGTTAAAAATTTGTAGCCAAAATCGTTTTTCTGACAGCGGCCATATTGAATTTAGGGAATTTGGGGGGTCCTGATATACCCAATCATAAATGTAAGTATTCCTATGGGTTTCCCTTGGTCAAAGAAGGTAAAATAGACATCAAGTTTGTATTTGTATCTCATCTGGCTCAAAAGCTATAGCCGAAACCCTTTCAGGCGGCGGCCATATTGGATTTGGCCGCCATCTTGGTCTCAGGGACCATTGGCTCGGGCGCCCTGGCTAAATCAATTCAGTATCCCCTCAGCTACATCTGTGCCAAATTTGGTGCTTGTAGATGAATTTGTGAGAATAATGGTGTGTAAGGCCCCATACTACAGCCCAAACTGCTTTTTTGGACAGCGGCCATATTGGAATTGGAGGATCGAGGGGTCCAGATATACTGGGTCATAAATATAAACATTCCTATGTGTTTCTCATGATCAATTAAGCTGAAAAACATATCAAGTTTGTATTTGTAACTCATGTGGTTCAAAAGTTAAAGCCGGAACCCTTTTCGGGCGGCGGCCATATTGGATTTGGCCGCCATCTTGGCCCCGAGGGTCGCTGCCTCCGGCGCCCTAGATAAATCATTTCGGTATGACCTGAGCTACATCTGTGCCAAATTTGGCGCTTTTAGATGAATTTGCGCGAAAATGTGCTTAAGGCCCCCAACTATTAAGAATCGACACAGGTTGTGTGTTACATTTGACACAACATGTTGTTCCTGAGCACACACACTACATTTGTTAAAATCTACACAACATGTGTTGTCCCTGAGCACACACACTACATGTTAAAATCTAGACAACATGTGTTAAAATCTACACAACATGTGTTAAAATCTACACAACATGTGTCATTTTTAACATTTCTTTTCACAGGTTGTGTTGTTTTCAACTCATATAATTTTATAAGAGCGCGCCGACACTCACCATCACTGTGAATGGTATGCAGTGCTATGTTCTCAAACAAACAGGCCAGTGTAAATACAAGTTATTGATATACAATATTTTGTCATTTTTAACACATCTTTTTAGAGTGAAGCAACAGTTTTTCAATAACTGAAAAAATATGTAAAAGTATGGTATTTGGGGTAAAAAGCGCAAAGGCACAATAATTAACATGATAATAAATATCTGGCTGACTTCTCCATTTGTTGACATGACATGGTTAGATTCAGATGGTAAATATCATATATGAAATTGGGTGTCCATCTTAGAGATAATCACCACATTTATATCAAAACCATCATATTTAATGTAATATTCAACAATATTATTGATCTACCTGCATTGACACCATTATATAAGAACTGAACTGAGCTGGACGATGACACACACTCAAAAAAAAAAAAAAAAAAAAAAAAAAAAAAAAAAAATATATATATATATATATATATATATATATATATATATATATATATATATATGTCTAAACATAAGATTTCTGTATTTGAATTGCATATAACATTTCCATCCATTTGGATTACATAGTTTTAACATAAACCAATCAATAATCTGAATGTGATTCATATTTTTGAGTCATATATAAATTAAACAGATACGATTTATGTAATTGTATTAATAAACTGAATGTGACTCATATTTGTCAGTCATACATAAATGAAACGGTAAGATTTATGTAATAGTACACAGAAAAACACCCATGTTAAATTAAGGGCGCTTTCACACCGGCAGTTTAGTGCGGACCGGGGAACGGTTCGCATGAAAAATCGCTAATGTGAACGCTGTCATCGGACCCGGGTGCGCACTAGAGTACCGAACCCGAGACTACCTGGAGGAGGTGGTCTGAGCTCGGTTGCTCCCGAACCGTGGTGTGGTTCGCGTTAATGTGCAAGCAACACGGACTCGGGTGCGCGCTTGTTCAGGAAGTATAGTATCCCGCACATGCGTATCACTGTCGATATCATTGTTTCCTCACACAAGACAACCAAAATAAAATAATTAAAATCGCGTTCATGTTTGAATGCCTTCTGTTTATGATGCAAAAGACTATGCGCGCTAACCGTTACCATAGTAAACATAGTAAACGCTTGAAGATACACATATTAAAAAAAAACAGCGAACGCTTGAAGAAATCAGACCAATCTTAAAGGCTATCACAGTCATGTTTTTATTTTTTAAATGAGTGGCAGGGGAACGTTGTGGGACACTGAAGAGGTGAGGTGCCTCATTCAAATTCATACAAATCTCATTCAAAAAACATTCCTCATTCAAAAAAATCTTTTACGAGCAGCAGAAACACGGCGTCCCCTGCTCAGTGCTGAATTACACCATGTAATGCACATAAACGTAGTTGTCTCTCACTATGTTGTGCATAATAGCACCAAAAAAAACGACAAATTACAGCTATGCTCAGTCGAGTTGTATTCTCCATGCGTTTTCCGTGTGCGTTTGCGATGACGTAAGATCACTGCAAACGCACCTGGGTTCGATACAACTAATTGAGTGTGAAACCAGACCAACGCTGCGGGGGGCGCCGGGAACTAGCGCACTCGGGTTCGGACCGCAGCAAACGAACCCAGTGGAAAAACGCCCTAACACTGCTCAGTGTTCATATGTGTGCACACTACAGAGTTAAAGTATCATTGAAGCAGTGTTGAAGTTAATGAGATAATTAAGTGGTGATTGAGCATTAATTATGAACACCTGCTGTTAACAAGCAGAATCACTGAAGGAAAGAGAAACGCAAGAACTACAACTGATTTCAGCCACAGCCTTAGATGAAATCAACTGAAGATAAAAGAAGACATTACATCTTTCAAGATCTCAGCAGAGGAGGATTAAACAACTCAAACAGCATTACCAGCTTTACTTATCACTAACCAGATTTACTTTATTTAATTTCAGTTTTAATGAAATCAATAGTTGTATTTTAAAGTCACCATGATGGTGGTTAGTGTTTGCTTTAGTTGGGCTCTTGACCCTTGACTCTTTAATAGAAACTTTTCTCTGGCTGTTAAAATTGTGTGTTAATAAAGCACATTTGTCATAGCAAAAAAGCCAAGAAGGTTCTCAAGGTTTCAAGCATCAAGGTTTTCTCCAGAGCAGCTAGATATATAAATGAAAAATCAACTGATATTTTTAATTCTCTATGCTCAAACATCATAAATGAAGTTGTTCTGCTCAGGCTTAAAAGGCCGAAACTTAGATCTCAGCCTTGGCTTAATAATGAAACGCGTGCCCTTAGAAAGGCCTGCAGGAAAGCTGAACGCAGGTGGAAGAGAGACAAACTGCAGGTTTCCTATGAAATGCTAAATGAAATGCTTTTCCTGGTTCGGTACGGCACGCTTTGGCGCTTTTCCACTGCATGGTACGGTACGGCTCGCTTCGGTACGGCACACTTATGGCGCATTTCCACTGCATGGTAAGGTACGGTACGGCTCGCTTCGGCTCGCTTTAAATGGTACCTGGTCTGTTGAGGTTCCAAGCGTACCGTACCGATACTAAAATGTGATGTGAAAACACTGCAGATCACTGATTGGTCAGACAGAATCGTCACTACCAGCGTCATTGTATTTGCGACACGAGACACTAAACCCGCTAGATTTAAATAGCCAGACAACAGCCAACGCGGTAGCACCTGTTTTTACAGTATTTACTTGAAAAAATAAGTAAAAAAACTTCAAAAAAGAAATGGCTGAATCGTGGTCAGTGGACGAGGTGCAGACGTTCCTCTCGTTGGTTGCCGAGGAGCGGATCCAGCGAGAGCTGGATGGGGCAACACGGAATGAAAAAGTGTTCCAAGAAGTAGCTCAGCTCTTAGCTGCACACGGCTACCACCGGACCTACAAACCGGACCTACAAATTAAAAAAAACTAAAAAGTGACTACCGAGCCATAAAGGATCACAACGGCCGGAGTGGTGCAAACAGAAGAACGTGGAAGTGGTTCGACCAAATGGACACTATCTACGGAAGTCGACCTGCGAGCAATGGGAGTGAGGGTGCCCTGGACTCGGCCACCTCGTTGTTGGACAACACAATCGAGGATGGTACGTTGTGTTATGTTAACAATATATTAAGTTTGAAAACTTCACTTTATTGACCATCTATACTGTAAAGCTTTATTTATTTTTTTTTTTTACATGTAAGTTATGTCTATTCAATTAAATTAAATGTCCTGGTAAATTAATTTGTTATTGTTGCTAGTTTGATTTGTGTTGCTGTAATTTGTGCATTAACAAACATTGTACAAACTTTTTGTTTCAGATCCACTGTCTACGATTGACTCGTTAGCACTTTCTCCGTGCAGTGATGCCTCAACGTCCCAACTGGTGATAGCAGCGTCACCACCAGCACGACCGTCTACACCAGCAACCTCCAGCAGCACCAGCAGGACACCAGAGCGTGTGGTACCAGGTATGAAATATGACTAAAACACTTACTGTTACAAATCATATATTTAGACTAAGCTTACCTAATCCTTTTCTTATGTCGATTTGAAAGCCTGCACTAAAATTGGATATATCATGAAATCCTGTTGCTCACCATAAATACATTATTGCTAGCTACTGTAACTTTGATTAGTTCACACTGTAGATCATGGGGTTGTTAATGAACAGTTCTTTCATAAATTAATTTATGATATGTGATAATGTTAGCTTTATTTTTACTCTTTTTTTTTTTTTTTCACAATTATAACTTGTCTTTCTTTGTGTCCAGGCAAGAGGAAACGGAGCATGCACCATGAAGAGCATCTTGCTGTTTTAAGAGAGATGCAGGTGGCTGATATTCAACAGCAGGAACTGAACCGGGCACAGAGGGAGCTCCATTTGCAGATGGCAATAGATGAGGCCCGGCAAGCGAGGGAGCAGGAAGCGGCCTTAAGGAGGGAGGAAAATGCACAAACGGCTACATTCAATCAAGCCTTTCTCAACGTCATGGGGATGCTTGTACAGGCGATGAGTGGCCGACAAGAACAGAACTCTCTGCCCGACTAAAACCTCCCTAGTCCATACTTCACGGAAATAGTTATTTTTTTAACTTGTTTTTCCTGTGAATGTTTTTTATACTACATACGTTTGTGCACAACGTTTAAAGTTTGCTTAGTGTACATTTTTTACTTTTAAATTTGTTTATATATGTCTTATTTATATTGTTTATATTTATTTTTTTGCACTACATACATTTGCACATTTAAAGTTTGCTTGGTGTACATTTTTTAGTTTTAAATTTGTCTTTATATATGTCTTTATTTACATTTTTTTTGCACTACATACATTTGCACTTTGTTTAACGTTTGATCTGTTTACATTTTTCTTCAATAAAATTTACTTGTCAAACGTGTACTTTCCTTTTTAATGGTGCAGGTGGATTAGAGCAACAGGTATCATCAAGCTACATGTCACAATTTAAAAGATTAATAGTACACTTTTACTTAAAACTCACTTTAAACCACTATCGAGTATTTGTATCATATTCCGCTCGTGGTTTAAAATAGTGTTTGGACATAAAATGAACAGAAATGCTATTCTGTATGACAAAATATTTAAAAGAACATGTGATAATTATTTCTCCAAATATGCACACAATTTGATAAGAGCCCTGATGAATGCTGTATATTGCATGTAAGTGAACACAAACCTGAGAAAACATGATTGACTGCGTTATGAGTGATGATTCCTATTCAAAATATCAAATGTTACAGATTAATAATTTTGCACTCCTGGAATAAATTAGAATTTAATGTCACTGTAAGTCAGATTTATCATAAACAGTGGTCAAATATCAAAGCTGGAGTCTTAAATCTTTATAATGATGCTATTTATTAATATTATATTTATTTATAATAAATGGGTAAATAAATATGCAAGGGAAACTTTTTCAAATACTGCACAAAAGTTTATTGACAACACACTTTACAGAACAGACATAGTCAACTATTCAAGTAATGCATCAGAGCCTCACGGACATCCCTGCCCTCCTCCTCTACAGGCTGTGCCAGTCCCAGCACAGGCTCTGCTGCTGAAGGTGGATCCCATGCACTCTCATAGGCCTCTCCATGACTCTCACAAAGGTTATGTAGAGCACAGCATGTCAGCACCATAGATTTCACAAGGTCGACCGCACAGTCATTTCTTTTCATAAGGCAACGCCATCTTCCTTTTAATCTACCAAAAGCATTTTCAACCACTACACGTGCTCTGGAGATTTTCATGTTGTAGACCCGCTGTTCCGCTGTTAGCCGTCCAGTGTCAATGAATGGTTTTAATAGCCAGTTCTGCAAGGGATAGGCAGAGTCTCCAAGGATGTAGTAGCCAACATTCACCCCAGCAATGTTTTTGGTGCTAGCTGGTATGTGGTTTCCACGGCTTGCCACCTCCCACAGTGTGGACAGTCTCAAAACCCGAGCATCATGCAGGCTTCCAGGCAGTCCTGTGAAAACATTCCAGAAAAGTCCCTTTCCATCCACAACACCTTGAAGGATGATGGAGTGCCAGCCTTTACGGTTGAAATAGTCACAGTAATAGTCTTGTGGTGCTATTATGGGTATGTGTGATCCATCAATAGCACAAATACACTGTGGGAGTCCCCATCTGTTCTCAACGTAGGCAGCCATTCCTTTAAACCTCTCCTGATCTGGAAAACGAATTTGTTCTGGTACGAACAACGTCTCTGCTGCAGCACAGAACTCCTGAACACACCGACACACAGTTGAAATGCTTGCTCCAAAAAGATGTCCAACACTTCTGTACTCAGAACCGGTTGCAAGCTTCCACAGTGCAATGGCTACTCTCTTCTTTAGAGGTACACACACGCGAAAGTTTGTGTCCCGTCTCTCCATCGCAGGACGCAGTTTGTTGCACAAGTGAGTAAACGTTTCTTCCGACATTCTAAAGTTCTCCAACCACTGCGTGTTTGTAAACCCAGGAACAATCACATCCCACCACTCAGAAGCTCTGTTAAATGTCCAAACAGATGGTCTGTGGCGGCGACTTTGCGAAATATGATACATCTGAAATACACAGAGTACACATTTTAATACATAAAATTGGCAGCTAAATTCATTATATGCTTTGTGACAATATTGCGATTGAGACCCTAAACAAGATTAACGTTAGCTCACCCTCGTGCGCCGTCGGGCAAACCGAGTGATGTCGTCATCTTCGCTTCGTTGCAAGAGTTCCCAGACTTTTTTGCAGTAATTTGTTTTGCTGCCATCAGCCTCATTTTAAACACATTTCTCCGTCTTGAAGTTAAAAACACCCACATGCCGAGAAACAAGAACACCATTCCCTCGATAGGCTCCATTGTTCCTGTGTTGTGCATTTAAAATGTGGCGCGTTTAGGATGATGTCATGACAGTAGAGGCGGCAACTATAACGATCAGTCCCACCCACTTTGAAGCGGTACTAACAGCAGTGGAAAAGCAACCAAGCTAAAGCGAACCGAACTGTTCCGTACCGAGTCGAGTCGTACCACGCAGTGGAAAAGCGAAGCGAGCCGAACCGTTCCGCGCCGAGTCGAACCGTACCGAGCCGTACCATGCAGTGGAAAAGCGCCATTATAAGCTGCGTAATGGACCTAAGATCTAAAAATAAGCAAACTTATGCGGCAAGTGTGCGTCTCTCATTGTTCGAAAAGAAAAGCCAGCAACAGGAGGCTATCTGTAGCAAAATGGCGCACGGTCAAGTGCAACCTACGGGGGACAATGCTCTCATACTTCAAGAGATACGAAATGGGAACCAAGCCCTCTCCAATAAGCTGGATATCAAAACAGCAGAGATTAACGAGTCCATATCGGGGCTAAAGTCTATGCTTGATAACCTGACATCCTGTGTCACCGAGGCCGAGGAACGCACCGGGACGGCGGAGGACCAAATCACCGAGCTGGACTCGCGGGTGGACAAGTTAACTAAGGATAATGAGCATTTGATGGAGAAAGTTGAGTCACTTGAGAATTACAGCAGACGCAATAATATATGCGTCCTTAACGTGCATGAGGGTTGTGAGGGAAGTGATCCGGTTAAATTTTTTCGCCAACTGGCTGCCGACTGTACTGGGACAAGAGCACTTTCCCGAACCGCTAATAATAGAGCGAGCACACCGGACACTCACACCAAGACTATCCGCGGAGGAGAGGTTGAGGGCCGTATTGATACGCCTGTTGATAAGGTCCCATAATGTACGAGAATACGCCAGTGATGTTTTTTCCTGACCTGAGTGCCAACCTGGTGAAGCGCCGAAAGGAATACGACCGGGTGAAGAAAGAGCTGAGATCCAGGGATGTCCAGCTTGCTTTACTCCATCCTGCTACTCTGAGGATAACACTTCCAGATGTGTAAATACAGAAAATATTTAAAACACCAAAAGAAGCAGCAGCGTTTGTGAGAGATCACGCATGGGGAAATTGAAGAGAAGTGTAAACAAGTTACCTAACGTACTTTTGTAGCCATCGCGCACAAATGTAAGATACCAGCTGTTTTACGATATTGTTCACCTACTTGACCAGTTCTCTTATTGTAATGGCAGTCATTATTACTTAAGAGTATTTTATATAATATCCTATTTTATATATCGGAGAGCTCCCGGGGGGCAGGAGACCTTAGATTTGAGTTAGATTTGTTGTTCACGAATACAAGACTATTCTAGATGAAGGGAGATGTGGCACATGTTTTTAGGCTGGCACTGTGGGGTTCTATGTGTTGTTTTACTTGTTGATGTATTTTTGTTTTTTGTTTTCTTTTTTGTTTGGGTGCTCCACTTATGTTGCATACTATTTTTCAAGTGCTTTGTTTACTGTAATATTATGAGAGGTCAGGGGAAGTTTGTGAACAAAACAGAACTTTTATGGATAGAGTATTGCAATTTGTCAGTTTTAATGTTGAAAGTTTAAATGGGCTGATTAAAAGAAAAAGGGTTCCCTTTCGAAAGGGAACTCTACACTACGTCATCATGATGCTATGGGGAACGCCTCAGGCGTGACAGGTGTCTGAAATCAAATATCAACTCACGGCAATCATGTTGACCGGCGACAGCCCGTGAATCATCAGTTTGATTGATTAACGCGCGACCAGGATGTATAAAAGGGAGCCTTGAAAACATGACAACATCTTTTCGTCTTCAGGGACTGTTTGTCTGTTTAAGAGAATATCGCTTTGAAGAGGCATTAAGAGCGCACGGCTCTCGAGAGAGCCTCTTGTGCAAACTGTGAGCGTGTTTCATTTGAAGAAACGCTCCGCTCTCGTCTGACCCTTTTTTCGAGGGAGGAGGGTCAGCATTTGAGCCCCATGGTGCACGCGATCTGTGAAATAATACTGTTGGGTGCGAGGCATTCACAGCCAGCTCCTGAGGGTGCTAGCAGTGTTCATTGAGAAATATCTCGGCGCGAAGACGTGCATCCGTGCACTTTCGGATGTTTCAACCTAGCACCTGTTGACTTTCTTCTCGAGGGATGAAAGCCAAATATATTTTAACGGCTCGAATCTCGCGTTTGCCGAGGCAGTGGGTAGATTATGAGACCATAAATAATAATAATAATTAAAACAGTATTGTCTGGTGATTATGGCTGCATTTAATTATATGGAATTAAAATGATGGAATTTTATCTGACTTTAAGAAGTTAGATATTTTAATTCAGCCTACCATCCAGACCGTGTTTCACTTATCCAGTGTTTTTGGCTGCATTTAATTCTGAGGAATTAAAAAGATACACTGCAGGTGTTCTGTCTGGTCTTTTTGTAAAATGTTTTTGTGAGCAAATAACATTTTCTTTTGTTTGTTTCTCTTACAGACCGCGTCTCCTGTATAGAGTGACTGTCAAGAAGTATTAAAAAAAAAAAAAAAAAGTATGTGTGTCAGGCTTCCTCTCCTTCGAGAGTTATCCTGCTGAGGCCTCCATGCAAACAGCATTACAGTCGGAGTTGAGGAGTGGCCCCTCCCTCTCTGAGGGGGTGCCTTAGGCCCTTCACTCCATGAGCTCTGATGGTCCTACTATCTGTCAGGCCTCCTCTCCTTCGAGAGTCATCCTGCTGAGGCTTCCATGTGTACAGATGTTGCAGGTAGAGTCTTAGAAGTGGCCCCTCCCCCTCTGGGGAGGTGATTCAGGCCCTTCACTCCTTGAAGCTCTGATATATGTGCCAGGCCCCCTCTCCTTAGAGAGTCATCCTGTTGAAGCCTCCGTATACATAGTTAAGTCTGTAGCATGTGGTAGGCCGCTTCTCCCTTGGGAGTCATCCTATTAAGGCCCCATGCAACCAGCTTTGCAGGTGGAGCTGAGAGGTGGCCCCTCCCTCTCTGGGGAAGGTGCTTTAGGTCCTTCACTCCCTGAGCTCTGGTAGTAAATAAGCTAGTTATCATAGGTATGTGTGTTGGTTTCCTCTCCATTGAGAGTCATCCTGCTGAGACCTCCATATATATACAGTCATATGTGTTAGGCCTCCTCTTATTCAAGAGTCATCCTGTTGAGGCCTCCATGCCAACAGCTTTGTAGATGGAGTTTTAGAAGTGGCCTAGCTATATGTGTTAGGCCTCCTCTCCTTTGAGAGTCATTCTGTTGAGGCCTCCATATATACAGTGGCCATCATAAGGATGTGTGTCAGGTTTCCTTTCCACTGTGAGTCATCCTGCTGAGACTTCCATATATACAGGCATGTGTGTTAGGCTTCCTCTTAGTCAGTTGAGGCCTCCATGCAAATAGCTTTGCAGGTAGAGTCCTAGAAGTGGTCCCTCTCTCTGAGGAGGGGCTTTAGGCCCTTCACTCCCTGAAGCTCCTTTTTATTGACGAGCTAGCTCTCTTAGCTAAATGTGTCAAGCCTCCTCCCCTTTGAGAGTCATCCTGTTGAGGCCTCCTTGCAAGCAGCATTTGAGTTGAAGTCTGAGAAGTGGCCCCTCCCTTTCTGAGGAGGTGCTTCTGGCCCTTCGCTTCCTGAGCTCTGATTATCGTCAAGCTAGCTTCCCTAGATATGTGTCAGGCCTCCACTCCACTGAGAGTCTTCCTGCTGAGGCCACCATATTCATAGTTAAGCTGTCTATTGTTAGATATGTGTCAGGCCTCCTCTCCATTGAGAGTCTTCCTGCTGAGGCCACCATATTCATAGTTAAGCTGTCTATGGTTAGATATGTGTCAGGCCTCCTCTCCACTGAGAGTCTTCCTGCTGAGGCCACCATATACATAGTTAAGCTGTCTATGGTTAGATATGTGTTAGGCCTCCTCTCCATTGAGAGTCTTCCTGCTGAGGCCACCATATACATAGTTAAGCTGTCTATGGTTAGATATGTATCAGGCCTTCTCTCCACTGAGAGTCTTCCTGCTGAGGCCACCATATACATAGTTAAGCTGTCTATGGTTAGATATGTGTTAGGCCTCCTCTCCATTGAGAGTCTTCCTGCTGAGGCCACCATATACATAGTTAAGCTGTCTATGGTTAGATATGTATCAGGCCTCCTCTCCACTGAGAGTCTTCCTGCTGAGGCCACCATATACATAGTTAAGCTGTCTATGGTTAGATATGTGTTAGGCCTCCTCTCCATTGAGAGTCTTCCTGCTGAGGCCACCATATACATAGTTAAGCTGTCTATGGTTAGATATGTATCAGGCCTCCTCTCCATTGAGAGTCTTCCTGCTGAGACCACCATATACATAATTAGGCTGTTTATGGTTAGATATATGTGCCAGGCCTCCTCTCTTTAGAGTCATCCTGTTGAGGCCTCCATATATACAGTTGGCTGTTTTGGTTTACACTCTAGCATGTGTCAGGCTTCTTCTCTTTGAGAGTCATCCTGTTGAGGCCTCCATGCAATCAGCATTTGAGTTGAAGTCTGAGAAGTGGGCCCTCCCTCTCTGAGGAGGTGTTTCAAGCCCTTCGCTCCCTGAGCTTTGATTATGGTTGCTAGAAATGTGTTAGGCTTCCTCTCCTTTGAGAGTCATCCTGCTGAGGCCTCCAAATATACAGTTCGGCTTCACTCCCTAAAAGAGTGCAGTAGTTATATTCCAGCATGTCAGGCCTCCTCTCTTTCGAGAGTCATCCTGCTGAGGCTTTCATGCAAACGGTATTGCAGGCAGTAGTTTAGAATAAGGGCCATCTCAATATTGGAGAGTTGTTTTTAGCCTTTCTCTGTCTGAGCTCTGGATTATGAACTTTTCACTTTGAGAATAAGTTCTGGAGACCACGTTGGTGTAAATGTGCAGGCTTCCTCTGCTCTCTTGTCTTCCTGTGGAGGCTACCGCTTCCCTTAGGTTCTAAACAGGTTGTTGGCTTCAGCATTAAGTGTGATAGCCTCCCTGGCATGGGGGTCGTTTTTGGTCCCCCCGAAAGGGTCAGAGGCCTCAATAGGCTCTCCTGAGTACAAGCACCCACATACAGTGGTTATTAGGTTATAGGCCTCACTAGGCCTTCCTGAATATGAGCTCCCACATGTTGTGGTTATCAGGTCAGAGGCCTCACCAGGCCTTCCTGAATATAGCTTCCACTTAACGTGGTTATTATGTTATAGGCCTCACTAGGCCTTCCTGAATATGAGCTCCCACATGTTGTGGTTATCAGGTCAGAGGCCTCACCAGGCCTTCCTGAAGGTGAGCTAACTCATACTGTATGTGTTTTCACTCAACATGGTTTTCAGGTAGTAGGCCTCTCCAGGCCTCCCTGGAGTTTAGTTCCAACATATTTTGAGTTTCCACTTAAGGTGGTCTTCTGGTAACAGGTAGTAGGCCTCTCCAGGCCTCTCTGTAAGTGAACTCCCATGAACTTCCTTAGGCCCTCACAGGCCTCCTCAGTGGTTTGAAACACAAACACTGGGTAGATCCGTGGTTCGAGTAGAGAAACTCCCCTCGCTGGCAAGGGTTGTAAAGCACTATGCTGAGTTATACTCTCCGGGATATCCCGCATTTCAGTCCTAGGTCCTCACAGACCTCCTCAGTGTTTTGAAATACAAGCACTGGGTAGATCCGTGGATCGAGTAGAGAAACTCCCCTCGCTGGCAAGGGTTGTAAAGCACTATGCTGAGTCATACTCTCCTGGATATCCCGTCTCTGAGATCCGGGACGAGTAGTTTACTGCCTGCTTTGCAGTCACTCGGGTTGGATGCCTTAAGACGAGACTGAAGACGAGACACTACGTCTCCCTGCCATGCCTCGGGGCCTGCCTGCAACAGTCCCTTCAGACAATAGGATGTTGTCATGTTTTCAAGGCTCCCTTTTATACATCCTGGTCGCGCGTTAATCAATCAAACTGTCAACATGATTGCCGTGAGTTGATATTTGATTTCAGACACCTGTCACGCCTGAGGCGTTCCCCATAGCGTCATGATGACGTAGTGTCTCGTTCCCTGTTCTCAGGGAACATAGGTTACAGTCGTAACCTGAGACGTTTTGACATATCTTAAAAATCTACAAGTAGACATAGCTTTCCTACAAGAAACTCACCTCACTACGCAGGAACATAAAAAATTAAAGAGAGAATGGGTGGGACAGGTAGTGTCGTCATCATTGAATTCAAAGGCCAGAGGAGTGGCCATTTTGATAAATAAAAATACACCTCTGGAAATACTTGATACTGTCATTGATCCCTCAGGACGTTATGCCTTTATTAATTGTAGAATATTCTCGGAACAATGGTCACTCTTAAATTTACAGATCTGGCCTTCAAAAACGCGCGTTTTCTCCCGCGGCATTCGGCAATTCGTCTCGTAGAGTCTCGCAGAATTCTGCAAGTGCTTTCGGGGGGCCTACTTAAAAAATCCCTCAATGTGTTTCGCTTCACAGAATATCCACCAGGTGGCGCATAAAAAACAACTTTACATTAGATTTTTTCTTTTACTTCACATTACGTCATGATTGTGAGAAAACATCCACAATAAAATATAAATTATAAATAGTAATAGACACAAATATTTACAGTAGGCTACTGTATTATACAGACATTTGAAAATATTTGTAAATGCAAAAGGTTCATTAAGACAAGAAGGGGTATTGGACAACGTTTACGAATTTTTATATGCTTTGTCATTGCTGTGGTTTCCAGGAGATGAGTGCATGCAGAATATGTAACATTGCTTTTATTAAAACAGCAAAGTGACGTTCTTGCCAGCGCATAACTTTTTTTGTACAACTATTAAGATGATTGTGCATGCAATGCGCATTTATATAAGTGCAACAGAGAATTTAGTGTGAGCATAATACACGTGACTCTGCCTGTAAAAACCCAGCAGTATTTTATATATAGATATATATATATATATATACACAAAATCATCCTAACATAATGCAATTAAATAATGCGACTTACCCAGATTCTTAATTCGTGCAGATATTTCTTGTGTGATTGTTCTTGTGCAGATATTTCTTGTGAGGTAATGTTGCAGCACAACGCGTAGCATTTATATTTTGGGCGCATCTGATGTGCCATTACATTATTAATAAATATTTTAATTGAACTGTCTTAATGCATTAAGCATAAAGATTTTTCCACGTTAGTCTCAGAATGTCCGGGGTTGGTTTGAGGTCTTGCCGACAGTTTGTAAATCTTCTAAATATTCATATTCACAAATTCCATACAAAGGGTGATCAACAGTTATGACTTCTAAAATAAAATAAAAATGACCAGATAAGAGGTGTCTGATTGACAGTTTGACAGATGTTGTTTTAAAAAATAATTACAACATTATGGGGAAGTGGTATTAAATATTCGGTAACACATAGCCTAATACAATTATTTTAAGTATGCATTTTGTTCAGTTTTGCTTTTACAAAATGTTCCCTGTTTTTTATATAATTAATTTAACCTGAGATGTGCGTTATATCGCTTTTTGATCATTATTTGTGTTGTCGAATTTTGACACAGTTTCATACTTGTTCATAATAATTTGATTCATAATTATGTTTTTTTTTTCTAAAAGTAAAAGTAAAAAAACTAAAAGTTTTTCTAAAAGCAATATTCTAAAGAGATACAAAGACAGTGTATGTGTAACCACCAGATTTCGTCATGAGTCATTTTGTACCCACCACTTTTAACTTCCGTTGACCGTTTTCAGTGGTTATGAGGAGCAATATGAGAGAATTTTTGTAATCATTGTCTGACACAACAAAAAAAAAATTATAATATTCATTTTATTTTAATTTTCGTGTTCGCATTTATGAGGGAAAAAACAACGTGTCAGTTTACGGTTATGGACGTGAGCGCTCTAAAAGCGGCAATAAAAGTCTGCTTTAAAACTTTCACAGAGACCTCAAACAGAACAGCTGCCTTTCTTTAAATCGAATTTCGTTTTGTATTAATTATGTCTTAATTTTAATCAATGTTTCGTGAACCAATTGCCTGGATTTAAGAAGTAAACATAGCAGACAATCACGACATTGGAGGCGCCGGCGATATCTCATAAATGAACCGAAACTCAGCGTGTAATGCACATTCACATTTACAGTGTATTTAGACACATTTATACGCATTCATAATCATTACTTTTACCGGTTCTTTGTGGCAAGCTTTATGCGTGCGGTCGTGCGGTTGAGTGCGGCTATATTATCGTAAATGCTCATTATTTAAAACAAAGCATAAGCCTCTTCCTGGCATGCAATGGAATCTACAATGTCAGTTGGTTATATCAACATATGTCAAATTAAGTTACGCGATATCAACAAATTAAGCTATAAACATTAATTTGAAATAACTTAAAGCGTATGTATAGTATATTTGCTTAAATAGTATTTAAACAAAGGAACTGCAAGGGATTAAAACCCTGCCCACACGCTGGTGAAAACTGGAAAAAACGGTTTTCTTTTGATTCCCTGAGAGGAGATCGATTAGCATTGGGGGTTGAATCGGCAGACCTGGGGGGTGGGTGGTTGTAATTTCTTGACTGTGCAATTGGTAGCAGCTAAAACAAGCAGCTAAAACAAAGACTGTGCAATTAATTAGCCAACATTTTGGAAATAACTTTCTTCATGTCGTATTATTTATACACTGTAAAACATTATTATTATTATTATTATTTTGAATTTGTAAATATTAAATAGGCTATGTTTTACAAACAATTGGTTTACAAACTCTTGGAGGTTTGTGGTTACCATCATTCAGAAGAGTGGTGCTTGTGTTTAGACTTGTGTTTTACGTGATTAAATCAGGAAGATTACATTGGTTTCTGTCCACACGGAGACGCATTTAAGACGATTTAATCAGGAAATGGAGGCACCGGCGCGATATAACTTGCATTGCTCGTGAACTGAGCTCGTCTCATAAATGAACCGAAACTCAGAAATGTATCTAGAAAGCTTGAAATGTCCACTTTTAAACAAAACAATTCAAAACGAAAAGAAACAGATAACTCTCTTATGTAAGTGTGCATTTCTCTCTAGGCACGTTCACAATATCTGCGAAGATGACAAGTCAGCATTTTCAACATCTTTGACTGACACTGACACATAAAACACTAGTTGATTAGTAAACAATTAAAATGTCTCCTTGCTATATTTGACACATGATTACTTTTGCCAGTTCTTTGTGGCAAGCTTTATGCATCCGTTAACTATCGAATATCGTGACTCATATTTTGTACCAGACCATTTATGGTTGTTCATATTGTTCAACAAAGTCCTTGATAAAAAAAAGAAAAGAAAAAAAAGAAGCTACTGTGCCTAATATTATTGTTGTATAGCGCGCAAGGTTTATGCGCATGCTTTAAGTCTTCTCCGTTTTTAGTGTATGTCTGTGGCAGAATTACAGTGCCTGGTCTGGTATGTATACTAGGCTACATCGTTTTGAGTCGGTTTCAGTGGTTTAGTGTGTACGCAGATATTTCTTGAGACGACGCCATGTTTTTATGTTTTACTCTTTTAGTTTTGTTGCAATTTCACCAAAAGCTTATAATTAGGAAATACACACGACACGCTAAACTTATATTCTCTATATGTTAAAAATGTTGTAAAAAATACGTATTATTCTTATATATTAAGAATAACAATATGATACATTTATATTGCACTCGAAATGATTTAGATATGGAAAGAGGAATTCTTCTCAACTACCACCAATAAAGTTTTAAAATTCTTCTTTAGAAAATATTATATTTTGATGATTCTGCAAGTTCAGCAGACAGTGAGGTTCGGGTTTGTTCCGATCAGAGCTCGTGAGTGGAGAGCGCATTTCTGAATATTCCGCTCCGCTCGTTCATTCCGCTCAGGGTCCTCGGCCTCGCTCAACACAGATGTCCTGTTGCCTGGTTCGAAAATATGTGGAATACGGGCTGCTTTCGACTAAAAGTTTTTTTTTCTAGTCGACTAGTATACTAGGCTAGTTGTTCATTTAAGTAATTCGTGGACAAATCGCCCCTTTATATTAATTTAATTAGCCTACTTATATCATGATCATGAGCGTTTACGTAATATAGCCGCACTCAAGCGCACGACCGCACGCATAAAGCTTGCCACAAAGAACCGGTAAAAGTAATGATTATGAATGCGTCTAAATGTGTCTAAATACACTGTAAATGTGAATGTGCATTAGACGCTGAGTTTCGGTTCATTTATGAGATATCGCCGGCGCCTCCAATGTCGTGATTGTCTGCTATATTTACTTCTTAAATCCAGGCAATTCATTGGTTCACGAAACATTGATTAAAATTAAGATATAATTAATACAAAACGAAATTCGATTTAAAGAAAGGCAGCTGTTCTGTTTGAGGTCTCTGTTAAAGTTTTAAAGCAGACTTTTATTGCCGCTTTTAGAGCGCTCATGTCCATAACCGTAAACTGACACGTTGTTTTTTCCCTCATAAATGCGAACACGAAAATTAAAATAAAATGAATATTATATATTTTTTTTGTTGTGTCAGACAATGATTACAAAATTTTTCTCTCATATTGCTCCTCATAACCACTGAAAACGGTCAACGGAAGTTAAAAGTGGTGGGTACAAAATGACTCATGACGAAATCTGGTGGTTACTCGTACAATGTCTTTGTATCTCTTTAGAATATTGCTTTTAGAAAAAACAGTTTTTTTTTTTACTTTTAGAAAAAAAATGACAATTATGAATCAAATTATTATGAACAAATAATGAAACTGTGTCAAAATTAGACAACACAAAGAATGATCAAAAAGCGATATAACGCACATCTCAGGTTAAATTAATTAAGCTCCTCATAACCACTGAAAACGGTAAAAAAAAAAATCGAACCAAAAGTCAAATTAATATGGACTGAAATTAAAAGTGGTGGGTACAAAATGACTCATGACGAAATCTGGTGGGTGCGTACCCACCGTCCCCACCGAAATCGACGCCTATAAGGGAAACATGATAGTATAAAAAGTACTTTGTGTAATGCAGAAAAGCGCATTACAACCATGTTAAAACTATTTAAAACGTTAAGATGCAAAAATGAACTAAATGTAAAATTAGATAATGATATTGCGCAAATGATCTCGGTCTCTTTAAAGGTCTTCGCAAATTATTGTGTTATAAGACTCAGTTATCATAGCCTACATCACGTCTCTTCTAGCCTACTGTAAACACAGAAAAAAAAAATAAGACAAATGATGCGCGTTTGAGTCGGATTTTTATGAAGAATATGTGACTGTTTATGTAACTGGCAAAAGAAAACATTGTATTCGTCATACTTCGTCAACTCAGTATGGCCACATGAAACACGACTGCCATCTACAGGTTTTAGTATTTCCTGCGTCCAACACCTAATCCCCCTTCTGCACGATCCCGCAGAATGTCGGAAGTGCTCGTGGCATTCTTTTCTCTGAGACGCGCATTTTTAAAGGCCACATCTGTATATGCACCTAATTATGATGACGAGTTGTTCATGCAAGACATATTTAAAAAGATTGCAGGGGGGCAGCAAAATATACTTATAGGAGGGGATTTCAATTTCTGTTTAGATCCTACTTTGGACAAATCGACTAAGACCATCTCCAAGTTAAAAGCAGCCAAGACCATTTAAACATATATGAAAGATCTAAAATTAATAGACATTTGGAGGCATCCCTCAGACTCGGGATTATTCCTTTTACTCATGCCCTCATAAATCCCACACTAGAATTGATTTCCACCCAGCTATTTCATAGAGTATTAGATGCTGAATATTTATATAGAACTTTATCTGATCACTCACCATTGACTTTGTCCATTTTGTTCCTAGATAAGCCTAAAACACCTTATAGGTGGCGCCTTAATCCTACTCTCCTTCAGAGAGCTGATTTCTGCACATTCATAAGAGACCAGATTAAGCTGTTTTGTGAAACAAACTGTGCTTCCTCTCCCAACAGTTTTATTTTATGGGATATGTTAAAGGCCTATCTGGGGGGACAGATAATCTCCTATACAAAAGGTCTGAAAAAGCAATACACGCAGGATATTGATAAGTTAGAAAAGGAAATTTTACTTTTGGAAAAAGATTATCAAATAAATGGTTCTTCAGACACATATCAATCTTTAGGCCAGAAAAAAATTCAATACAATACATTAGATACCTTCAAAATTGAAAGAGCTATTTTAAGAACTAAACAGAGGTATTATGAATTGGGAGATAAAGCACATACAATCTTGTCCTGGCAACTGAAGGCAGAGGAAACCACTAGGAGTATTAATGCCATTCAAACTGAAGCAGGCTCTATCTCATATAATCCAACAGAAATAAATGATACATTTAAACACTTATATTTAAATTTGTACAAATCAGAATTGCCCAGCAATTTACCCATCTTGACAATTTTCTGTCTAAAATCGAATTACAAAAAATTAGTGAAGAAGACCAAAAAAATCTTGACTTTCCTTTCACTCAGGCAGAAATTACAAAAGCCCTAAATTCCCTTCCGTCTAATAAATCCCCAGGAGAGGACGGTTTCCCCCCGATTTTTATAAAGAATTTAAAGATTTACTTATCCCACTGATTATGGATGTAATAAACCTTTCGTCTAAGACACATACGCTTCCCGAATCCTCTTCGACTGCCATAATCACAGTTATATTAAAAAAAGGTAAAGACCCAGTAAAATGTCCCTCTTACAGGTCCACATTGAACTCAGATTATAAATTGATTTCTAAAGTGTTAGCAAATAGGCTTAGTCTGATATTACCAAAAATAATTAACCCAGACCAGAGTGGCTTTATTCAAAAACGCCTATCTGCCACTAAAAGTAGATTCTTTAATATAATCCATTTAGCAAAATCAAGATCTGATCACACTCTGGCTGTGGCGTTAGACGCCGAGAAAGCCTTTGATAGGCTGGAATGGCCTTATTTATTTAAGGTATTAACTAAATTTGGTTTTGGACAAGTATTTATTAACTGGGTGAGAACCCATCATAAACCCAAAGCAAATATTACTACTAAGGGGCAAATTTCGTCATCGTTTTCCCTACATAGATCCAGTAGACAGGGATGTCCACTGTCCCCAAGTCTGTTTGCCTTAGCCATTGAGCCTTTGGCAGAGGCAATCAGAAGGGACCCTGATATAAAGGGAAAAATTAACTTATTAGCTGATAATGTTCTCTTATATCTAACAGACCCCTCTCACTCTCTTACTTGACTACAGGATTTATTGGACACCTATGGTACTGTCTCAGGATATAAGGTATGATAAAAGTGAAATAATTCCATTAACAACATTCAACTACTCTGCGTTTCAAAGTGCATCTGCATTCAAATGGGCCCCAACTGGAATAAAATATCTTGGTATAGTTGTGGACAATAACTTAAAAAATCTTTATAGATTGAATTATAGTCCACTTCTTAAAAAAATTGAGGAAGATCTATACAGATGAATTAGCCTCCCCATCACTTTGATCGGAAGGATTCATTGCATTAAAATGAACATTTTGCCAGATTGCAGTACCTCTTTCAATCACTGCCTATTCCATTACCTCAAAACCTTTTTTAAATCTCTTAATAAAAATGTAAGACAGTTCATTTGGAATAATAAGGTACCAATAATATCTTTGGAGAAATTGACGTGGGACTACAAGTCAGGGGGACTTCAACTACCCAATTTTAAAAAATATTACTTTGCAGCCCAAATGCGATTTATTTTGTCTCTGTTTGAGAATGACACAACTCCATCCTGGGTTCATATTGCATTTTATTCATTGAAAGACCATTTTTTTAGTGAGTTTGTTTGCAAATACAACTACCGAATTTTGTCAAAAAAGACTGATAACCCAATTTTGTTACATCTCATTAAACTTTGGTATGATGTACATAAGACCATTGGCAAGGAGAGAGGACTGTCATCTAAATCACCTTTAAAGCAAAACGAACTGATCCCTATGACTGTAAACAACAAGATCCTGGAAGCATGGCATCATAATGGGATTCGTAAAAGGGAGGACTGTTATGAGAACGGACTTTTCATGACTTTTGAACAATTAAGAGGAAAATATAACTTGCCTAACAATACTTTCTTTTGTTACCTTCAACCGCGGTCATTTCTGAGAAGCACTTTGAACGACACTATGGCTTTACCCAGACTCACTGAAATGGAAAAACTGATGCATGATAGTGGCCCATGTAAGCTTATTTCTAAAGTATACTATTTGTTAATATCTGATAGTCCTAAACCAGTTCTGTATAGGTCTAAGGAAAGGTGGGAATCAGACTTAAATATCACAATTGAAGACCAACTTTGGTCAGAGTTGTGTAAAGACAGTTTATCTGCCACTATTAATGCACGGTACAGGCTTGTTCACTATAATTTCCTTCATCAGCTGTATTTGACCCCAGAGAAAATTCACAAGTTTAAGCCTGATCTACCTGTTGCATGTTTCCGATGTGCTGCAGATGTGGGCTCTTTCCTACACTGCACTTGGTTGTGTGAGAAGGTGAGAGATTTCTGGACTGACTTTTGTGATGTCTTGGCTAAGATTACTCAAATTTCATTACCTGTTGACCCAGAATTTTGCTTGCTGGGGAACTTTATGAAAATTGATAAACCTCTTCACAAATTTCAAATGATTTTTTTGGAAATAGCCCTGGCAGTGGCCAGAAAGTGTATTGCTGTCACATGGAAGTCTGATTCCCTTCTATCTATAACTAAATGGTATTTAGAAATGAATAACTGTGTCCCTTTAGAAAAAATAACATATATCCTTAGAAAGGGATACAACACCTTTATTAAAATTCGGCAGCCCTATCTAGATTATGTGGATAATGTGATATTGGAATGTGACTGACCTCAAAACATTGTACACCTACTTTAAAATAATGGAGCATCCATTTGGGGAGGGGGGATGGGGGTATGTTTGTTTGTGTTTGTGTTTGTTCTTGTAAAATGAAAACTGAAAATAAAGTATTCCAAAAAAAAGAAAGATTGAACTAATTAGAGAAAGAATTGTACACAGCAAAATCCCCAGTGTTAAAGGGCACCTATTATGCCCCTTTTTACAAGATGTAAAATAAGTCTCTGATGTCCCCAGAGTGTGTATGTGAAGTTTTAACTCAAAAATATTTTTTTACAGCATGTTTAAATTGTCATTTTTGGGGGCTCAGAAAAACGCACCATTTAAGTGTGTATCCCTTTAAATGCAAATGAGCTGCTGCTGCCGCGGAGCCTCATGAGCTCGCACTCAGAGCCAGGACAATCTCATCTGATAATATCAAACCAGAAACTCTCAGTAACGCTGTTTATTTCGACCCGGAGTCAGACAATAATGCCCACGGAGCCAGAGAACATTTGCTGTATGGAGATACAACAGGTATAGTTTAGTTTAATTACGGTTATAACTTATTTGTCATCTGCTTTATTCCACTATTAATACAAGCCTGTTGTAGCAAACCCCGTCCGAATGATGACCAAAATATACTGAGGAGTTCAATGAAGTTTATTGTACATCATACAAAAGATGAAGCGTTAGTTTTACTCCAGAGAATCACTGTAAGAGCTAATAAACATAGTATAAGAAGTGCGCATTAAAGTCTTAATTATAATAAACTCTCTCTCTCTCCCTTTCATTATCATCAACATACACAGCGAATTACACAAAACACTTGTTACAACTAACAGTAAACAAATATACACACATTTTCAGTGGGTGCTTAATAAACTGGTAAACTTTATGTCCGTTAAGCTGGATCACGAACAGTTGGTACAGATCCATCCTCGAGTAACAAGAGTAAATGAAGACTGCTATATTCATTCTTACATCCAACAACAAAACACTGCAATCGCTTAGGAGACATTCTTGTCTACAGTTGCTCCAGCATCGAAACAATGGCGGACTGTGTCTGTCCAGCTCACTCAGGGTGGGTCTATGCTCAAACTGCACTGTCAATCAACAGTCGTGGGAGGGGCCTGTGCAAAGTGACGTCACATTGCCCCGAATCTGAGAACGGCTTGTTCTGAGACAGTGCTTATGATTTATGGGGATTTAAAAAAAAGCACTGGATGGATTTTTATCTTTATAGGGTGGTTGTGTACACACACTGCCAACACACATTTATGTTCAAACACCATGTAAAAGTGAATTTTGCATAATAGGTGCCCTTTAAATTAATACTCCTCAGTGTACATATAGGTCCAACTACATTAAAAGTTAACACTGAAGCAGTGTTGAAGTTAATGAGATAATTAAAGGGATAGTTCACTTTGAAATTAATTTTTGATATGTTTTAGCTTACCTCAAGGGCATCCAAGATGTAGGTGTCTTTGTTTCCGCAGTAGTTTCAATTTTGATATTTTTAGGTCAAACCGTTCTTGTCTGTCAGTCATATAATGCAGGTCGATGGTCACTGTCTCAAAACACAAGCACAGAGTCCAAATTAAAACAATTCCCCATCGTCCAAATGAAACAATTCCCCATCATAAGTACACATTGATGGCCTAAGACACGAAACGAGCGGTTTGTGTGAGAAAACGAACAGTATTTATATCGTTGTTATCTCTTGAAAATAGCACACGTCCAAATGATCTGACGACGCGGGCGGGTATAGATATATACATAGATGTCGCCTTGGCTACTGCAGTTCATTGGAACGAAACCGTAGCCAAGTGACATCTAGTGTATATATCTATACCCGCCCGCTCGCCTTCGCTACTGCAGTTCATTGGAACGAAACTGTAGCGAAGGCGACATCTATGTATATATCTATACCCGCCCGCGCCGTCAGATCATTTGGACGTGTGCTGTTTTCAAGAGGTAAAAACGATATAAATACTGTTCATTTTCTCACACAAACCGCTCGTTTCGAGTCTTAGGCCATCAATGTGTACTTACGATGGGGAATTGTTTAATTTGGACGATGGGGAATTGTTTTAATTTGGACTTTGTGCATGCTCTTTGAGACAGTGACCGTAGACCTGCATGAAATGACTGACAGACAAGAACGGTTTGACCTAAAAATATCCAAATTGAAACTACTGCGGAAAAAAAGACACCTACATCTTGGATGCCCTTGAGGTAAGCTAAAACATACCAAAATTTATTTTCAAAGTGAACTATCCCTTTAAGTGATTAATTAAGTGATAATTGGCCATTAGTGGTGACACCTAATGTTAATAAGAATCACTGAAGGAAAGAGAAACAACAAGAACAGAAAAAAGAGAAACACAAGAACTACTGACTTCGAGCCTTTACACATTATTGCACTTATTATTACCAGTTTGACTTTATTTCAGTCATACATCTAAAAAAGTTCTTGAGATTCAACAGAAGTTTAGACGGTAATGTTTTATGGAATTTTTCGTTTCAAGTCACCATTATGGTGGTCATAATGATGGTCATTAAAGGTGACTTTAAAAATATGATATTAATCATATCATGTTTTTATCAGTTGAGAAACATTGCGATAGTTGTGTCAGTTGTGTCCTCAATGGAGATGGAGATTATACATGCTTTTATTTCCTCCCGCCTTGATTATTGTAATTCTCTTTTTACTTGTCTTCGTAATTCATCCCTGAAACGATTACAAGTGGTTAAAAATGCTGCCGCCAAGCTTTTAACTAAGTCATCAAAGAGATCAAACGTAACACCAATTTTAATTTCTTTACATTGGCTCCCAGTCAAATTAAACATTTTAATTTAATTTCTTCTGGTTGTGTTTAGAGCATTGCATGGTCAGGCTCCTGTTTATATAAAAGAGTTGTTGCAACCTTATAACTGCAACATGAATCTATTATAGAAGGCTAAGGAGTTGCAGATGTTGATCCACTGAATGTCCCTCACTGGTTGCTTGGCACCGGTAGAGACTTGAAGACATCGGACAACAACATCAAGCTGCGCTAGAGCTGGATCTGGCAGGTTCTAGAATCCCAAAAGTAGGAAAGAATTTAAAAAGTTTAATATTAGCATAAATGCCATTCATTCTAAAGCAAAGTTGAATGGGAATGGTATACAATGTGTATTTTGTTCCAGAGGACCTGAATAACGCAGCATAACCATGAGCTACTGTATGAGGTATGAATACATTGATAAGATGTAAGCTTGATTGAAATAATAAATCTACACTTAAACTAATAGAGTGTGTCTGACTATTCCATAGTTTAGGAACCAAAAAGAAAAGGAAATACCGGTACCCCCTTTTGAGGATTTTGATATTCTAGGAAGTGCATACATTCTTTTATTTATGTGTATTTGAAGCTTGTTCTTTCACAAGAAATTCCCACTGAAGCATTCTCTTGGATATGTAATTGTCTCACCCTTTTCACCTGGTTTTGCATCCTTAAATGATGCCTGCTTTGTGTAAATTCCATGCAGATTTAAGAAATGTGTTCACATTTCTAACATAATTTTACAATGCAAAAAATCTTAATGGTTCATTGACATGACATTGTTCAGCATAGCATGTGTCTGTCTAAGCACATGCATCCGCCTATGTGTGTGTCAGCTCGTGGTGTGTGAGAGGGGTAAAAACACACATATGGAAAGATTCTTGGCAGGTTGCAGTTAGTCACACTCCTGCGTCTCTAATTGAATTACCGTTGACAGCGCACCACAGGCCAGGCTGTGGACTCTAAACACTCAACGAACGAGGTGGGAGGGGGCATGTGCCCTGAAATCAATTACCTGCACAAGCGGACGGGGCAATCGAGACATGCTGAACACATCCTGCATGTCAGGTTTCAGACTGACAGCAACATCTGCAGACACCTGACTGCACTGACCTCACAGAGGCACTTCAAAGTGGAGCAGCCACAGAGCGCCTCTAAATCACCTGTTTGGCTCGGCCACCTGATCCTGAGGCCTAAAGTCTTCCAGGGACAGGGACGTGGATCGGATGGATCAAATGGATAAATGTCACATACAGGAAGTTTACAGGGCCACAGACCAAAGATGTGCACAGGGGTGGTTAAAGTGGACAAAATCACTGCCACTTTTCCCTCTTGGGCTCAGGCGTCCATCAGGAGAAAATAATTTGGTAACACTTTATTTCGATAGTCCACTTTGGACATTCTACTAGCTATAAGTAACTTTGCAGCAACATGTCAACTAACTGTCATTAGAGTATTAGTAGACTGTCTGCTTAATATTTGCTAACACTTTATTTTGTTGGTCCCCCAACAGACATTTTACTGACAATGAGTAACTTGGCAACTACAAGTCAACTTATTCTCCTAACCCGAACCCTAACACCCAACCCTAACCTAACAGTCTACTGACAGTCTACTACAGTCTAGTAGTACTCTAATGAGAGTTAGTTGGCATGTAGTTAAAAAGTTACTTATAGTAGAATGTCTAAAGTGGACTATCGAAATAAAGTGTAACCAATAATTTCATTTACATATCCTCATTTTGCAGATGCAATTTTGCAGATGTCAAACAGTACTTTCTACACTGTACAACACTACATTTGCCTGCACAGTACTGTTCAATCCAGGATAGACCTTAAAGACTCCCACAACATAATATTACAGTTCAATCAATGTAGTAGCACATCTACACTGTAAAAAAATCTTTTGTTGACTTAACTCATTATTTTTTGTTATCTTTTTGCATGGATTTTTTTGAGTTTTACTAACTTATTTATAAAAGTGTACCTGACAAATTTGGATAAGTTTACCTGACAAGTTATAAAGTACAATGAACTGATTTAATTTAGTTAAGTAAACTTTGAATTTAAGTTCAGTCAACTAAAGCTAAGTTTTCTAAACTACATCCAATAAGTTCAGCAAATTAAAGATTAGTTTTCTAAACTACACCCAATAAGTTCAGTCAACTAAAGTTAAGTTTTCTAAACTACACCCAATAAGTTCAGCAAACTAAAGATTAGTTTTCTAAACTACACCCAATAAGTTCAGCCAACTAAAGTGGTGTTTTAAAAACTGCAGCAGTACCAAATAATGAATTACTACTAGAACATTAATTTGTAAAATACATTTGATTTAAAAAAAATATGTAAAATTGACGATCACTGATACAATTTACAATAAGTTAATTAGTTAAGTCACCTTTATTTATATAGCACTTTTTACAATACAGATTGTATCAAAGCAGCACAGTGATAACATGAAAATAATACAACAAAGTTTGTTTCTAGGAGAAAATTGCGTCATCTTTCACCTTAAGTAAGGCAAATCAATAATATTGTTGAATATTAAATGTCCCTAACTAAGCAAGCCAAAAGCCAAGGCAACAGTGGCAAGGAACCAAAACTCCATCAGGTGACAGAATGGAGAAAAAAACCCTTGGGAGAACCCAGGCTCAGTCACTCAGTTCACCTCTGGGCAAAGAACGAACAGTGTATGATTATGATTCAGGCAGCATTACAGGTCAGAAGTCAGATTGGATCAGAACATTCAGAATATTATCCAGTTTCATCTGACTGGAAGTCGGAGTCACGCCGGTATGGAGACGAGTTTGTTGAGGATCAGTGCTGATGGCTGTAGTGTCGATGAGGCCTTCACAGGGCTGATGAGGCTGGCACTTCAGGGATGCGTTGTGGACGTGTCCAGGCGCAGGTCCACCACCTGATCTGGATACGGCCCGGATCCGGCTGACTTCAGTAAACCTTGGAATAAACAAAAAGACTAACATTAGCGTAGATGCCATTCTTCTTATGATGTAACAAGTACATCAGGTGTTATATACAATTCAATTTTTTTTTGCAATGAACTGCAATGAAATTGCAGAAAACAACCTTGTGAAAAGGTGTTTTACACCTGTCTCAATGCATGTCTTGTGGATTAATCTGTTACATTAAACAAGATCAACCCACAGCATTCAATATAGAAACATCCTTTGTTCCAAAAGATACCGTTTAAACATTGTTTAACACATTAAAGACCTATGAATTGGCTTAAATGCCATTTTAATATCAACTAAGTTACCAATTATTTATGCTCTCAAGCTTCAACAAATTCATCAATTAAACTAAACACTCTAAAATGCCACTCCCACAACATACCAACACATGAAACATCCTGTTCACAACATTCCTTTCAAAAAGAAACTATGAAAAGCATTAAAGGTGTTGTTCCAACCCTGTAAGACTTTCGTTCATCTTCGGAACACAAATTAAGATATTTTTGATGAAATCTGAGAACTGGCTCACTCCTTCATAGACTGCTGGGTAATCGATATCTGCCAGCCCAGAATAAATTGTAAAAACATTGTTACAATAGTCCAAGTGACTACAGTGGCTCAACCTTAAGTTTATCAAGCAACGAGAATACTTCGTAAAAAAAAGAAAAGAAAAAATACTTTTTTCAACTATTCTTTTTCTTCTGTGTGGGCCTCAAAATGAGTTCGCGAGAGCGCCACAACCATTTCCAATATCAATAAAAACAGTAACATTTATAAGTACAGATATAATAAGTTACTTATTTTACACACATCAATTCAAATTGATAGTTAATTTTAATGATTGCCAAAGATTGCAGTGAAAACTCACCTGTATCTGGTGCTCTGCAACTTATGTAGTGACTGAGGTAATAAATCCGGTTGGTGAACAAGCTTTTAGTCAACTTGACGGAACCTGTGAGTCAACACGAGGAAATACAATGAGCGAATCTTCTATGTGCAAAACACTCTGATTTGAAATACACTCAATAATCTTAAATTTGTGACAATATCATGACTAATTCACCCTATTATCAAGATTTCTTAAAACATGAACAAAGCGTGATGACATGGCGCAAGATCCAAACTACGAATAGAAATAATGAAAACATTCAAACCACAGACGTATTAATTGTACATCACCCATTTCGATTCAATATGACATTTACTTTTGTAATTCAAAGATTGTGGTCAAAACTTACGTATATCTGGCGCTCTGCAACTGAGTTGAATTGAAGTGACTGAGGTAAAAAAGAAAGAAAAAAAGACTCATATTAGCTTGTGCAAAAATGACATTATATGACCCCTTTAAATTTGTGACAACATTGTGAATAATTCACCCTATTATCAAGATTTCTTAAAACATGAACAAAAGCGCATTGAAATGGCGCGAGGCAAAATCCAAACACTGAATAGTAATAATGAAAACCGTGACATTTCAAACCACAGACGTATTACTTGCTATTTATATCACCCATAACGATTCAATTTGACAGTAACTTTTTTTTTAATTCAAAGATTGTGGTGAAGACTTACCTATATCTGGTAGAGCTCTGCAACTGAGATGAAACTGAGGTAAAAGAAAAAATCCTGTTTGGTCCGGTTGGTGAACAAGCAGCTTTTAATCAACTTGACTGAAGCTTGAACACAAGGAAGTAAAAAAATCAGTGAATCGTCTATGTGCTCAAATCCATCCATGATGGATTGAATCTGACCATGAATAAAAACTGCTAGACAATTTTTTAGTGTAATTTAATTAATCTGTGCTCATAATTGTAAATAACAGGTTAGAGTGATATAATAATAAAAATGTAACAATACAAAGCAATTTTGTTAGTTGGACAGCAACAAGAATGGAAATAAAGCAAGTCAAAGTGCTTTCTTGCCGTTTCATTAACTAAATAAAATACAAGATAACTTGGGAAACTAAATGGTATTCAAACAAAAACTATTTTTGTGTGTGTTACCTGATGAATGACTCTGTTCTTTGAAGAGCAGCAGTATTTGAGAAGAATGGCAGCATTTACCAACTGGCCTGAAAACAATCATATATATAACTTGCACAGTACATTACATCATAATAAAACTAAGTACATGGTAGATTTCTACACTTACTAGAACATTAAAACAAACAAATGGAGTGATACACTGCACTTTTTAACAAATATGATATATTTTTAAGTACATAGCTAAAACCTTTTCGGCCTTGTCTGCCTCACATCAATCAAAAGTCAGCTTCCTTCAGTGCTGTTTCTGAAGCCTCTGAGGACAGTTGAGAAGAAAGTGTCTACTAATTTGTCAAAGGAGAATACGTTAACAACTCAAGCACACTAGCCAATTAATTAACAGTTAATTAATTAATAAACGTGAATATTTAACTAATGACTAACTTAGAAATGTGTGTAGTTACAGTTGCAGATGCTAAGTTAAGTAACATCAGTTAGCAGTTAACGTACCTAACTAAGTTAGACTAACTAAGATAGCTAGACTTATTTTACAACATAAACACACTCAATTTAAATCAACACCAAATCTTATGTTTTGGTAAATACTCTATTTAAAAAGGTTTCATGAATTTGCACTTACCCTCGTCTGATATAGGCTAAACGTCTGAAAACACTGGACGATGTCAGCGTACGCAGTAACGAAGGCAGTGGGCTATAAAATACGGTTCAGATAAAATATGGCATTGAAAAACTTTGCCGTTGTTTTATGGTAAACATGTTATTTACAATGATTTTATGAATTCAAACTTACCTTCGTCTGATGTAAATCTCACAGAAAATACCGGACGTTATCAGCGCGCAAGATTTGAATGGAGCAGGAGCGGGAATTAACGGCTCGAAAACAATGTCGGTCTAGAAAATACAGTAAAAATAAAAACGTTAGAACATTGAACAAATGTTGACGTTATGTTCTGGCAAACATGTTATTTAAAATAGTTTTATGAATTCACACTTACCATACGTTTTCTCAGAAAATACCGGACGCTCTCTGCGGCTGCGCGCGCAAGAACTGCAGCGAGTCAGCGGGGGAGGGGGAGGAGAGGCTCGAGAGTCGGTTCAAAAAAAGATTCCATTTACAGCCTGCGTCAGTCTTGTGTTTATATACTGTCTATGGTCTTGTGTGATTCAGTTCCAAATGCGAAGCCTGAAATGTCCGTAGGCTACGTGATGGACGGGCCGGCTCCGTTTTAACCCCGAAATTACTGTTTTTATGCAGTGTCAGTGCCTCTGGCCTGCTGCCTGCATCAGCAAATTCACGATTAACAAAAAAACTACTGCCTTGTGCATCGACCAATCAGCGTGTTGTCAAGGCAGAATTTCAGGCACAATCATATTAAACAGACACATAGGGAATCATTTAAATTACTTGACATTTTGAGTGCATAACACTTAAAATCTTAATCTGAAAGATTTTTGCTGCCAGATGAGTACATTAAAATCAAATGTTTAATTTTTGATGCAAAAACTTGTAAGTAATGTTAAGTTATGACAACTTGATTTCTTTATTAACGACAACATTGGGGTTTACAGTGTAATGTTTTTAATGTACACACTAATAAAATTGAAGTTTAGGTTTTCATGCAGTCTACCAGACAGCAAGATATATAGATAAATTAAGTTTAGTTTACTAAGTTTAGTTTACAAATTTACTTCTAATAAAGCACTAGAGTATAATTGAAGTAAAACCAGCAGAAAATTTAGTGCAGTTGTTTCAACTTACATTTATAAGTTAAAATAACAATTATACTTGTTAATTCAACAGAAAATCTAGTGCAGTTGTTTAAACATACATTTTTGAGTTAAAATAACAATTTAAGTCGTTCATTCAACTTTCAGTCTAGTTGAGGACAAGAAAACTTACAATTTTTTGTTGTCTGGACAATCTAGTTATCTCTACTCACAAAAATAAGTTGAAATAACTAAATTGCAAAAATATTTTTTACAGTGTACTCAATTACTGACAATATATTTAGACTGTATAGCCAGAGGGGAACATGCCCCCCTGGTTTAGCCTGGTTTCTACTGAGATTTGTTTTCCCCCCTCCATTATTCAACAGCATATTTTTCATTCCTTGCCACAGTTGTCTTTGGCTTGAACACTATAGGGACAAAATCAAGTCAACTCTCTAAAGTCATTACTACTCGTACTACTACTTACTCTCCCGGTCATTATTAGTTTCCATGGTTTCTGATAAGTCACGCTCCTGTTTCTGTTCATTAATTGTAGCTCACTCTGTGTATCTAAGCTCTTAGTTACCTTGGTTCTGTGTTCAGTCTTGTTTTTGTTTGGTGTGGTTGTGTATTATTACTCCTGAGATTTCCTGTTCCTGTTGGATTTATTGATTAAAGACTGTTTTGTTGTATTTCATGCCTTGTGAAATTACTGCAACCACCGTTTGCTGAGAGTATAACACCGTTTCTAATATTTTTCACATAGTAGAAACAGATTTGGACATTAATTATAGACACAAGTGAACAAGGTGCTCCACCCTAAAGAGCTTAAAGGGATACTTCACCTCTGGGAAGATGAATGTGTATTTAAAATAGGTCATTTATGTAGAAGAATTGTGGAGAAATTTTTGAATTTGGAGCTTTCTAGACTGAAAAAAGCCAGAAAATGTATTTTTGGCTTATGTGGATGAAAGACAACAACTCCCAGAATGCACTTGCTTCGCTGCCTTAGGAGGCCACGCCTACCGGTTAGAGAGCACAGTTGAAAACAACAAGGCTAGCCTAAATAAGTGATGAGTTTGCCAGGGATTTAGAGACCCAAAATGTCCGGGATTCGGCTTTTGCGTTCTACAGTCGCCATTCATCATGTTTACTGTGGCGAGCAGGACGAGGCTGACGGCCGCGGGAGAACGGCGCGAGGCCGGTGGCGTCATTACTGAGACGCGCCGGGTCTCGCATCTCTCACGGAGGAGCGGGAATTTTCTTAGCAATGTTAAAACGCACATCAACCTATCACTTGTTTAGCGTTCATGTAAACACTACAGTCAGATTCACCGATCGGAATTAATTCAGTTAGATTGAAACGAGAGGTGTGCATGTAAACAATGAATGGCGACCGCAGAACGCAAAAGCCGAATCCCGGACATTTTTAACAGTCTCGCCCGCCGGACAAGTCCGGGAAAAGGAAGATGGTAACCCCTACTTACTCAGCTTTCTCCTATTATTCAGCTTTCTCCACAGAACAAGAGCATGCTAGCTTAGCTTCCAAAGAAAGACGGCTGATACTGTGTACATTCTGTGAGTGAGATCCCACCCTGTATGGGCGGGTTGAAAACATGCGGAATAACGCCATCTACTGGCTGTAGTCTTTAGCCTCTGGACAGAAAATCCTCCGATGACGCAAAATGACGATTTTTGCGTCATCGGAGGATTTTTTCCAGACAAAAAATACATAAATCTCTCCTCTCAGGGGGATATGAGGGGGGAAAGCATGGTAATTCGAAAATACTACAGGTTTTCTACTAATACAAAGCTTAATGCTAAATCCTGAAGTAACCCTTTAAGTCCAGCACACCTGATGACAAGGAGGGCTACAAACCGATGGCAGTTTAATCTAGTTTTAAACTGACAGTGTGTGTCTGCATCCTGAACAATGATAGAAAGACAGTTCAAGGGTTAGAGAGCTAAACAGAAAAAGGAACTAAGTTTATTTATTTATTTTTATTATAAAAAAAAAAAAACTACCACCCACAGTTGATTTTGACATCAACTGGCCAGAATTTTGAGACGGCAATGAACATGAATCATGAAGCAAAACATTGCTCGTTTAAAGGGCTATCCCACCTCAGTAGCACCACAAGTGTTTTGCAATACATCAACACAATAAGTACATTGTACGATATATATATATATATATATATATATATATATATATATATATATATATATATATATATATATATATATATTGTCTTATGTAAGTACATAAGGTACAAATTGTCTTATGTAAGTACATACAGTAGTAGTTAAACCTGATAAAAAGTGTCTAGATTCATAAACATTTGTACCTCTTTAAAGTTGTTAATACAAAAATTATTAATTTTTCAAATGCTGTTAATATTTTAGTGTCTACAAATGCGAATAAATGTACGTGTGCTCAAGAGATCATGCAGCATTGGCCCTCTCTAGGGCCCAGTTTACACCTGGTATTAAGATGCATTTTAGTCGATCGGATCACACGTAGACGACAGTAAATACATGTGTAAACGGGGTTTAAAATGTTTGTGCACTTTTTACCATTTCCAGAGGTAGTCAAAAATGCATTCGACCGGATTGCTTTCATATTGTAAACGCTCATGTGGTCGACTGCGTTCAAACAACCACAAAAGATGGGCTACTCTCCACCTACTGACCTAACTGCGTAAACATAATGGGACGCACACAAGCCAGACGGGATTTAAACTTTGTCGGCTGAAAACCCAAGTTTAGTTTGAAGATAAATAACATACCAAGCACAATGTTCTCTCACAATTCCTGATTTTTAATGTACGCACAACGTTCGGCTGGTCTTGCGGCTGTCAGAGCACAAACAAAAGCTGCTGCTCTCCGTATGTTTTTCAATTGTCTCATTTATTCACCCACCCATAGACCCTCTCCTCGAAGAAATCAGGACAGAAGTGGTTAAAGTGTACAAAAGAGACCGACTAAAACACCAGATGTAAATGGGCATGTGTCTCCCTCGTCTGCTTATGATCCGATCATCCAAAACGCATCTTAATAACAGGTGTAAATAGGGCCTAGAATATGTGTTTTGACAGGTTTGAAGTCAGGGACAGTAACAGTTTGAGGAAATCATGGGCATTTGGTAAACAGGGCTCTCACCGTGAGCCAGTTTTAGATGATGAGCAACAGTAGAGAATTGGCGCCTCATGGGGAAACTGTAGCTGTATGGTGACACAAAGGCTGATGCCATACTGTCATTTTCAGCTTGATAGTGTCCGGAGGTCCATCCAGCTGAAATGCTGGGGATAGATCGCACAGAAGTACTTGTGGTGGTTGAATCATTGAGCCAGTAACTCTTAAAGATATCCCCTTTCTTTTTATTAGTCATGAAGGGGAGGTCTAACATGGGTCGCAACCCAATGCAACTACTGAGTTTGCCCAGGCAAATGTTGCAGTAGGCCCTGTATGTTTGAAAACTGTTTGAAGGGAGTATCTTGCAGCATTGAGGGCTTGTGAATGGGATGGGATGGGCTGCTTGAGCAAAGGAGCTGGGCAGGAAGGATGTCATTGATGAGGTGATGTCGAAGCTCGCTGAAGAGCCATAACATCTGCCTGCAGTGAACAAAATAAATAAATAAATAAAAATTAGTTAGCTTTAGTGTCAGTATGAAATATCAGTTTACATTTCTAAATATTACTTTTGCCATTAATTGAAATAATCCAGTGAGACTTTTAATTGTAATAATCCACAGAGAGATCTGATTTTACCATCATCGAGTCAATCTGGGATTAAATGAAGAAATAGAAAAAAAAAACTGAGAAAGAATAAATCCAGATGAACTTCTCAGAGATGCTTGAAGAAACCTACCAGCAAAGCTACCTGATAAACTATGTACAAAAGTTGTTTTAATCAAAAAGGGTGGTCACACTAAATATTGATGTGATTTAGTTAATAGAAGTTAATTGATAAATAAAATCTATTTCTGACATTATTTTTGAAAGCATGCTCACTTTACAGCATTTTTACCCAAATGTCTAAATCTTTTTACAGTACTATGGCTTTGCAGGAAAGTTTCTTCAAGCGTCTTGGAGATGTTGCCGCAGTTCTTCTGGATTTAGTCTGTCTCAGTTTTTTCTGTTTCTTCATGTAATCACAGACAGATTTGATGATGGTGATTTCAGATAATACCAGCTGTTGTCAGACTCCTTCTGCATAAAATCAAAACTTTTCACCATTACTAGGAGAAAAAAAAAACATTTAAACTGAAATAAAATAATTAAATATTCTGAATTATAAATGCTAACCTTGTTGCTCCATAGCAAAAGATTTGAAATCGAGGTTAAAGGGACTGTGCCATGAGTACGACTCCAGAATCCCACCCAGCACACCCCTAAAATGCATTGTAGAAGAGTGAGAGGGTGAGAATTCAGATATCTGAAAATCATAAAATACCGCTATTATAATGTCTTTATTTTAGATGATTCTGCTAATGTAATAACCTCAAGGTAATATATAGATTTGCAAATATACAGTGCACAGCATAAACGAGTACACCCTGACAAGATTTCTCAGTAAAACATCCATCTCGCTTTTAAATTAATACTTTCTATGGGATTCTATACAATGATATTTGTTCAAATCTGGTTTATTGGTTTTAAGTTAGATTAGTCAATACCAAAATTGGAACTATTCAAACAAAATAATTTAAGATCATCAAGCAAAAATTGGTACACCCCAATGAATGCGATAGGAGAAAACATAAAATAAAATTGTTATTAACAGGAATTCACCAGCAGATGCATCTAATCAATCCTCACACAGGTGGCCACAGGATGATTGACCATTAAGAGTTTCTAAGGCTACGTTTACACGTAGGTGGCTATTTTCATAAACGGACATTTCACCCCTCTTCGTTTTCAAAAATAACATCGTGCACACGAACCTGTGTATATGCTGTCAAGAGCATGCCAAACCTGTAGGTGGCAGTGTAACGAGAAGCTCAAGCCCACCTTAGCCAATCAGAATCCCGAAAATAGTCACATTCTGTGACGTCGCTGCCTAAAACTCCGGTTTTCTCTGTTTACATGCAAACGTGCAAACGAAGATTTTCAAAATCTCCACTCTGGCCGGAGTTTTTAGAAAGAATCGGTTTCATTGGCGAATCCTCCGTTTGCGTGTAAACGAAGGGCGCAAACAAAGGGAAATGTCTCCGTTTTTCAAAATAACCATGTACGTGTAAACGGGGCCTAAGAGAGAAAATCCACTCCCATATAATGCTGACAAAATGGCACCACATGTCACAAGACTTGAGAAAGAAAATTATTTCTTTGCACAAAAAAGGTCAAGGTTATAAGAAAATTAGTAAAGCATTGCTAAGTTTGAATACTGTCGCAAAAGTGATCCAAAAATGAAAAAAGGATGGACTTGTGGGAAGCTCTCTGAGACATCCAGGCCATAAACGGAACACCTGGTCAAGAGCGTTTTGTGATGAGAGAAGTTGAAGAAAATTGCCATGAAAGTTCAGCACAGTTGGGTTCCAAACTGTATGGTGTCGCAAGGGTAAGGAGTCCAATAAAAAAATGCATGGTACCAGCAGTAAAGCATGGTGGTGGCAGTGTTCATGTGTGGGGTTGCATGAGTGCTGGAGGAGTCGGGGAGTTGAATTTCATAGATGGCATCATGAATTCAAAGATGTACTGTGAAATACTGAGTGAGAAGATGCTACCATCACTCTGTGCTCAAGGTCACCGGGCACTCTTTCAACACTATAATGACCCAACACATACATCTAAGGTCACTGGTTCATTTCTGAGGAAGAACAGGGTAAAAGTGATTCAGTGGCCAAGCATGTCACAAGACCTGAACCTAATAGAACACTTGTTGGAAATTCTGAAAAGACAAGTTGAATCCCTCCAGCATCCAGGATCTGAAAGAACTCATTCTTCAAGAATGAAGAAAGATAGATGTAGCTGTATATAGTCAACTTTTTCATTCAATGTCTAGAAGAATTGGTGCTGTTCTTAAAAATCAAGAAGGCCATACAAAATATTAGATTTAATTGACTTTGTTGTAGGGTGTAATCATGTATGTATTTTTTTTTCTTATGCTAAAGATGTTAGGTGACCACACTGTTATGTTAATAAAAATTCATGTTTAATAAAACAGTTTTATAAAAATGCAGCAAATTGGTCACATATTCATTGAGAAATGGATAAAAATCTTGATTTTCAAAGGGGGTGTACTCATTTATGCTGTGCACTGTATGTGATATCAATAGTTTATACAAATAATAACATCCATTACCCATTTCGTTCCCTGAAGCCCTTGGCAAAAGGATTCCTGTCAATCTTCAGTTTTGTTATCTTAAAAGGTACCAGAAAAAAAAAGAAAAATACAATCAGTCACTATGGCAACAAATGCATATATATATATATATATATATATATATATATATATATATATATATAGACCATTAATTTTACAGTGCTTAACAAGTAAACCCAAATGAAATCAGTCACTGAAATATAAATAATACAACAATCCTTTTAAGACAAGACCTTGATGAAAAGTTGTCTGTCCTGTGGTTTTCTTGTTTTTAGAACAAAGAGTGTAAATAACTCCCAAATGCTTCTGTGTAATTTTAGGTCTACTGTCCAGCTGATTTACAGATGCATCTGGGAAAATTTTGTTTTAATATAATGTGCTTCAATCTGAATGATTTTACATAGCATTACAGGTTCCAGAGTTTTTAGTATTTGTAAAATGCAAAGTGTAAAAGAATGCAAAGGAAACATAGAACTTGTGTTTGTGTGTTTGTAGCAATTAATTATTGGTATCATTCTAATTATAATATGGGTGAGGTTTTTGTTATATGTGTTTAACCTAAATGCACCCAAGGATAGTAAAACTATCAACTACATTCAACAGCCCCCACTAGTAAAACAGGTTAATAAACATACATACTGTTTTAATTAAAATCTAAAACTGCTCAATAGTTTCTGAAAGAGTTAGGTTTAGGGATAGCGAATAGAAAATACCATTAGCTCAATATAAAAATTGAAGAGTATGGGTAGAGTATGGTCTGCTAATAGTAAATTAATGTCAGATTTTTACAACTCATGTATATGGACAGTTGAAATCTGTTGATTCAACACACTCATGGCGATTTGTAACTATTTTGCGTTTTGGTGACTTGGTGGTGAATTTACCGGTCAAAAGTTTGGAGTTTGCACCAGGGCTGCATTTATTTGATCAAAAATACAGTAGAAATAGTAATGCTGTGAAATATTATAACAATTTAAATGAACTGGTTTCTTTTGTAATATATTTTAAAATGTTATTCCTGTGATGGCAAAGCTGAATTTTCTGCAGCCATTACTTCAGTCTTCAGAAGTCACATGAGCTTAAATAAATAAAAAAGATAATTTCTTATTATTATTATCAATGTTGAAAACAGTTTTAACGGCTTTATTTATTTATTTATTTTTTGAAATCATGATACACTACCATTCAAAAGTTTGGGGTAAGTAAAATTTTTAAAGAAAAAATAAAGAAATTAATACTTTTATTTAGCAAAGGCACATTAAATTGATAAAAAAAAGACAGTAAAGACATTTATGAAATTAAGAAATATTATAAAAAGTTATATTTATAATAAGTTCTGTTCTTTTAGACTTTTTATACATCAAAGAAACCTGAAAAAAATAAATAACTCAAATTTTAGTGTAATCTCAGACTTCTGGACTCGACTTTCCTACATAAATGCAGAACCATATGAAGCTAAACATTTCACGTTCTGCTCTCAATTTATATTAATCCAAGATAAAACAGAGAACTGTTGAGATAAGTTACCTGTTGGTTTTGGTAGGCAGTGACAGTGGTGAACTGAGTCTCAGGGAAGGAGAAGGTGTACACACCCTCCGCTGGCAGTGATAGTAGAGTCTGGGACACGCATTCAAGAGGACTATGCAGAATAACGTGTATGCGTGGCTTGTACTTATGCATGGACATCAGGATTATCTGAATTTCAAATGACATTGGACACATTTTGTATTTATATTTAAGCGTAATTGTCAGTTGATTTATGTTGTAGTGTAGAGTTAGGCTAGTCATGTGAAAGAAAGGGAACTCACATGGCCTTTGTCATCCATCTCATTGTTGGTGAGTTTGACACGATCAAAGCTAATCCCCTGTCTCATCCAGTTCTCTCCTGAACAAGGTGAGTCCGGGTGGACATACAGATGAGGGGAGAGGCATGAATGATCTGTGTTTCCAGCCACCATCCACTGAGAGCTGTGGTACACATACCTAACATAGAAGATAACAACAATATCTTCGTTTCATTTTAAGAATTATTCCTTCTAATCAATACATGATTTAATCATTTGAAGCAAGTGTATATAATTAAAAAAATCAGGATACACCTTATCTATATCATCTGTATCAATCTTTTACCCTTCACATCATTTTCATTTATGTTATTTTGACCGTCATGTTTAGTTTTTTTAATTAATTATTTCAGACTGCAGGACAGACCACAGTATACCTGTATCTCTTTGAGTCCACAGGCATGATGTCCATGGCAATGGAGTATTGCTGCAAGGGATCCAGATTGTGCACATTGACTCGGACAGAGGGGAACATTCTCCTGAGTAGATTTCAGATACACAATCAACACTGACATTATAAAATCATTACAGCTGTTTGGCTAGTTACAGATAAAAATATTGAATAGTCTAATACAGTTATAGTTAATGTAGGTCAAAATAAAGACTACAAAGGCTATACAAACTACAAAACTTTTGCCCCTTTTTGCATTCTGGATAAGTTAACTCTAGAAGCTGAAAGACAGACAGGCTGTAGATTTTTTTGGGAAGGAGTTGACAGACTTCACACAAAATCACGTGGTGTATGAAGGGCACTTTTTTTTTTAGCTTCAGAGTATGAGTTTATCCAGTCATTGGCCATCAAAAGACTAGTACAGAGCCCCTAAGGAACATGGTGAAGGAAAATTAAATGGTATAAAAAATTATTTGGAAATGCTTTTGCGTTCTCTCGCAAATGTTTAGTGTTAAACCGAGAAACATTGCATTCGCTTTGCATTGCATTCGCTCAATGTTTGCATTCCCCCGATAAACTTTGCGTTCACTCGAAAAGAACACAAAAGTTTTGGCGAGAGAACGCAAAGTATCTCAGTGGAATGCAAACATTTTGCGAGAGAAAGCCAAAGCAATAACTTATTATTTTTCCTTCCATCTCACATTCTTTTTCCACCATCATGTCCCCTTAGGAGCTCCATAGACTGGAATACACTACATGTCTTAAAATCTGAACAGATTTAAAAAAACTAGGCCTAATACACTTGCCGATTTTATAACTGGTTAGGTTTCAGAGAAAAACGGGGCATCATATACAAAACAGATGAGGATAACACACTACCAGACTGTCAAGTCATTTTAAACACAATAAACCCACACAGAAACACACACCTCTTTGCCTGGATATATTGTGTAACTTAATAGTGTGGTGTGTGAATCTCAGCCATGTAGGCTATGATGCCCAGTTTTTCTCTGTAACCACAAAGTCAGCAAGTCTACAATGCCTAGTGATTTAAAAACTGTTCAGATTTTAAACGTTGTACCCTATTCCAGCCCTAACTACTAATATTAAAGATAAACACACTTGATATCAACATAATAAGTAGACTATCTAATCTTACCACTTAGCCCTACACACTCTCAAGATTTCAAAGTTGTATTTTTTACTTGCCTTTTTTTAAAGGTGTGTGACCTTGTGTTTTACAGCACCGAAACATAACATTAAAAACCAGGGTGAAACCACCGGTTTGGCTCTAATTGGTCACAAGGTAATTTTGCTGTAGCCTAATATAGCCTAGCTGTTGCTGATACTGATTTGCTGCCAAGTTAAATTGTCATTGATTTTAGAACTATAATAGGCCTATATTGCCATTTACCTCCCAACTTTTGTGATGATCATCTCTGTGCCGATCTCGTGAAATTTCTTCCACAGGTCAGATCCTTGAAGATCTACCCGAACTTCTCTCGCAGCTTCAGATTCGGTCCCTGCAGGTTTTCTTAACTTCACGCTTTTTTTCTTCCTGTTGTTTCGCTGATCTTCACAATTAATAAAAACAAGATTACACAAATGGTAGCCTAATACAAATAAGTAAAACAATTGTCAAACAATGTTAAAATGTTTCCCCCTCTTTCACAAATGATCCACTAACCCTGAGGGTCGATGAAAGTTCTTCTCGGTGTATCGCTGTCATATTCCAAGACATACTGCAATTTCTCATTCTTCATATTGTCCACCTTCATCTTTTTGCAACTTTTTCCTGAAGCATCCACAGAAATCGCGTGAGCGCACGTGCTGATTCCCTGCATTCTGACAAGAGCTCAAATGACACGGGAGTTCAGCGTCAGTCTGTCAGCAGCATCGTCAGTCGTTATCGATGGATCACACCATTCTCTCCTTTCTCTTGTTCGCTGTCCTCTAAGCGCGTTCGTGTTCACATTTCACCTCTTTATTTCTCATCCTTTTAAGACTAAACAGTCCAACTCTTCATTTGCCTATGGGAAAGGAGATGCTCTTTTTCTCAAACTTACAGGCACCAATGGGATCTCAGAGGAGGACTTAAGTAACTCCCAGTCCCAGTACGATAAGCAACAGTTGTTTTTGTTTTTGTTTTAAGAGATATCATGCAAAGCTCCAACCTGTGTGGATATAAAATGGCCCTCCTAAGAACAGTGTGCATTTACTTTTTAATTGTAACATATTAAGGTATGTTTAGCATGTGCAGGATGATGATGCATAATGCAATTTTTCTTCCTGCAGCAAGAACAAATGTGAATACCTGGCATGTTTAACAACCATAGCATTTTATGGATGGTTATGTCAGAGTATCACATTATGACAAGTGTTATTTACATTTATAGCTCACATTTTAAACAATTTATCATGCAAAGTGTTGAAAAGAAAAAAGACAGAGGATAAAGAATAATTAAAAGTACCAAAAACATTTTTTTTTTAAAATAAGTAACTGAAGAGAAGAGGACTAAAATATAGATTAAATATGCACAACTGGCTCAATGACAAATGAAAGGAGAACACAGTGAAATCTGAGCAGTTGCATAAGTTAAACGTTTATTAATTAACATAAATAAAATAATCTGTAAAAAAAAAAAAACAAACAAAAACGGTCATCTGAGTGTTAGTGTCAAAAACAAATAACAAAAAAAACTTAAACTAAAACCAAACAAAACCAAAAATCAAACAAAAACAGCCGATAGAAAAAGTACTCAGTTACTCATGTAACCTCGGTTCCCTGAAAAATAATGGGAATGAGTATTGCTTCGCTAGACGCTATGGGAAAACTCTTTTTCTCAAGAATATTGAAGCCTTTATTTTAAAACGCAGTGCAGCTGCACAGCCAGCACAGTGCAGAGCTATAAGCGTGCTGATTGGCTGGGCTGCGGGAACTGCACGAACCTATGGTGAGGCGGCGTGGCTGCACGAACCTATCAGGGCACGTCCCACCACCAGCGAGCTGAGCCCGCCAAAATGGGCGGAGCTACTGACGATATAAGCGCCCTATTTCGCCAGAGACATCAGGTTAATTAGACTGAAGCGACAATACCTGGACGTGAAGCTTAATAGCACGGCTGTCTACGCAATACTCGTTCCTGTTATTCTCAGGGAACCAAGGTTACGTGAGTAACCGAGTACGTTCCCTTTCGAAAACGGTTAACTCGTATTGCGTCGCTAGACGCTATGGGAACCCAATTCAATCACGCCGTGCTATTTTAGCTGACGACTTCACTCTGAACGGCCTGAGGCTTAGAGTAGAACTTTAAGTCAGAAGTCCCACGGATGTCGGATGGACAGATGTCGGAGCTCACAGAAGGGATACCTAGTGGTTTGGGCTCCTTAGAGGCCAACACCCACTTAGATAGAAAGGACTCGTGCCTGTAGAGCCGGCACCTCCAAGTTGTAAAACCTCACAAATGTAGACGGCGAAGACCAGCCGGCCGCATAAATGTCTTCAAATTGGTACACCACTGGACCATGCCCATGAAGAGGCCAAGCCCCCTGTGGAATGAGCCCTGACAGGGCAGAGTAGACTTAATTCTCTATTGTCTTCTAGAGAGTGAGGAACGCAGGGTCTGAGCCGGCGTGAGCTCACTCGTCTCTGTGCGCTCGTGTGTCCTCTGACCCCACCGTTTCTTCCTCTGAGATTCCTGGGAGGCAGGAAAGGGGAGGGCACGAGGGGCAGGGTCGGTCTCTAAAAAGAAAGCTAGCCGTGAGCGCAGAGAGGAGAGCGGCATGTTCTCGCAATGAGAACAGCCGCCCTGTGTGAGTGCAGTTTCTGCATGGTTTTTGCCCAGGCAGGAAACACACTCACAGTGCTCGTCTGTGAGATGCAGAGGGGCTCTGCATGTGACACAGTCTTGCTGCTCTTTTAGAAAGAAATTAGCTTTTTAGGCGAGTTCACTCGTTAAAAGAATACTTCGCCGGATAGCCGTAGGAAAACGGCAAAACAGCAGATGACAGCGTCGAGTCAGAGACTGAGTTCTGTTGACACTGGCCTCCTAGCCACACTCAATGGCCGGCCGTAGCAGTCAGAGCAGGAGACCCGTTAATGCCCCGTTTTATAGGGAACGTTAACAACCTGTTTTCACAGACAGGGCTTAGATTAAGCCAGGATTAGGCCTTAGTTCAATTAGGACATTTAAGTAGCTTTTATAAATGTGCCTTAGAAAAAAAAAATATTACTGGTGTGCATCTTAAGACAAAACAATGGCAGTGCAGTGACATATTTTAAGGTAAGTGCTTTCAGTTAAAACAACACATTCATGCATTTTAGTCTGGGACTAGGCTTAAAGGTGCACTGTGTAAATTTTAGCGGCATCTAGTGGTGAGGTTGCAAATTGCAACCAACAGAAGTTACCGACAGGAAAAGATGTCGTCTGAGACAGCAGAGAGTAGCCAATTAAGCAATGAGGTTTCTTTACAAAGATAAGTTAAGAAATCAGGTTTACTTTATTATTATTATTATTATTATTCGGTAAAATGATATGTTATTACGAATATTATTGTTACTTGTTTATCATTGTGTCAGTGTTTTATTCGCTGACTTTAGCTACCTCTTCTTTGCACGAAGAACAACATAGTGATGAAACGCGTTTGTTCGTTTAGGGCTACTAGAAACATGTCGGTGCATTTCAATGTAAGGGGACCCGCCGTGTATGTAGATAGAAATGGCTCATTCTAAGGTAATAAAAACATAACGGTTCATTATGTAAGGTATTTATACACCACTGAAAACATAGTCATATATATGATATAGCATTTCTGTCAGCAGATCCTCCTAAATATTACACAATGCACCTTTAAGCCTTGTCTGTGAAACTGGGGGTTAGACTATTAGACTTTCTGAGCCTTTAATATTCTACAAAAACAACAATAAAATCCAACATGCCCAGAAATCTCATCAACCCACTTTTGGTGGTGGGAATGTGGTACTTATCTATCGCATCCACCTTAGCATGGGCATGATGCACTTTACCTTGACCAACCTCCTTCCCAAGACAAGTAACCATGGCTTTCGTGAATTCAAGTGGTCTTCCAAGTGTGGCTAAAGATGACAACATCATCTAATTACACCACTCAACCCTTCAAGCCAGATATAACCCGATTAATTTAATCTTAAAAAGTTGCAGGGGCATTTCTCAATCCTAAACTCATTACTTTGTAAGAAAATAAACCTGAAGTAGTGACATCAAATTTGTGAAGAAAAAAAAAAAAAAAACTAAACAACTAAAACGCTTTATTACACATGCCAGGAAAGTGACTGCCAATGTCACTATGTCAAAAACAAAGACTAAGCGCCCGCGCACATACACATTCAAACGCGCATGCCTATAGACTAAACACACTGATACGCATGTGCATGCCGTCACTGTTTTCACAGATTCACATTTTTTAAGTTTACACAGAGATGATAACGGTATCGTTTTCAAAACTCGTTTTCAAAAACTTGCACTTTGAAACCTCTAAAATTCTATTCTCAGGCCACCAAAATGCATTAAAAGTTTTCTGTTTTCAGGGTGTCATGTAAGCGCCAACTTAAGCGCCAACTTAGTTAATAACTTAACTAAGACAATGACAATGACTTTCTTCTAGAGCTGCTCTACAGCCAAAACAATCTTTGTTGAATCATTGCTGATGTTGTCTTGATGAGAGAGAACTAGTGGTGATTGGAAAGACAAGGCCGCAGCCTGGCACAAACGTAGGGGTCCTTTGAAGACTTCCAGCTCAGCATCATCTTCACACTCAGAATCAGCCCTGATCTTGTGATCAGTGATCTGTGATCTTTTAAAGTGTGAAGATGTTACACCCTTGAGAGGTGAGTGAGCCAATAAGGAGTTGTTCTTTGGATGTGTGATGTATTAAATGCTTACAATTTTGCATTTGAGATTACTGAGATTCCGAAGCAGTAGTGCTAGGAATGTTGGGAAGGTTTGGCCGCGCAGTTTGTGGAAGTAAAGAAAAAAGTTGTTGCTAAAAGACAGACATGCTGTCTTACATGTGTTATTTTGAATAGATACATCACAGAAAAATTGGCGACAAGGACAATGTTTTGTTCAAATTATGGAGCTTATCGGAACAATAACCATAAGCCTTTAGCAGAGTCTTGGTCGGCTTATATTGAACGGCTATTATCACTGTAAAGCTGCTTTGAAACAATACAGAATGTATTGTTAAAAGCCCTATATAAATGAAGGTGACTTGACTTAACTTGACTTGACTTTAGAAGGAGCGTCTGGAAATAATGAAACGTACTCCGTAATTAGAATGATGAAGTCAGTAGACTGAGGTATGTAAGTACATAAACGCCAACATGATCTCTACAAGAATAATAAGGCTTCAACACGTTTATGTGACACACTCTAGTCTTCTTTATCCGGTCTGGGGTATAAATCAAATAATTAAGAGCAGAAATCTGACGAGCAATGGTATACGGTCTTACAAACTTAGCTTGAAATGTTGATCCGATAATAGGCAACAAAGTCACCTGGTTGGAAAGAACACATCTCTGTATGATGATCAAAAAGCTTTACTCAGACATGCTTTTGCCAATTAACAAGCTTCAAAAATTCTTTGAAAATCACTAACATATGTCAAGACATTCTTTGGTGGGTCAAACTTTTCCCAATCAGAAGCCAAAACTGCCAGTGGGCCTCACACATCGTGACCAAGAATAAGCTCCTTCAGATTGAAATCGGTACTCTCCTGCGCAACTTCCTGAGCTGCCATTAATAACCAGGGTGGGCCAGTCTCTCCATCTTTTTTTGATGTGATGTGTAGCCAAGTATGGTGTCCCAAACTCATGTGCTCTGCATTTCACCCATCCAAGTGCACACACACACACAGCAGTTAGTATTCAACCCAGAACACACACCCGGAGAAGTGGGCCTTGTGGGTAATGAGAGAGGAAGAGAGAGTTGTTCATTCACTATGATTTTTCCCTACCTATATTTTCCTGCCTGTACTGCGACTCAAACCTGCAACCTTCGGGTTACAAGTCCAACGCTCTAACCATCATGCCCCATTTACAGATGAGTATCATTTGAGTACAATATGATCTCAGTAAAGACATAAAATGATTGGTGGATTCTCTCCAGAGCTCCTTGAATGTGGGTATGATAAGCGCTGGAGAGATTATGTTTAATGTAAAGTTGTTTCAATACTTGACCAAACAAATTAGAAGTGAAATTACTCCCTTGATCGGACTGAATAATTTGTGGTATTCCAAACTCTAAAGTTACTAGTGTGAGTGCTTTCACGACCAACACAACATTTGTTAATTTTCTTGTGGTGTTTTTCTAAGGTGTTTAAATATTGCTGGCTCACTTTGGCTGAATGTGTTAGACAAAGTGGACCAGTGGGATTCAGGTAAAGTGAGCGAACGTTAAACTTCAGTAATTATACTTAAATTCATGAAATAAATTAACATTCACTGTCTATTTTATAGTTGACATGTATAATCTACTTTTTTAGAAAACAGAAATGAGTGTGCCATTAGGAAATTTTAAGTCAGAGATGGAAGAAAGTATAGAAAGAGCAAAAAATAAGACGAGGCAATAAGTTCAATCTGTGGAGTGAAGGAACAAAATGTAGATGCAGAATATAATGCTTTAAATTATGGACACAATTTAAGTTAGTTTAAAGTGTTTAGAGAAAACAGACAGAACAAAAGTTTTAGAATATGGTTACCTTTTTAAATGTTCCCCTTATTTAATTTTTGTTAGCCTATTTGTTGCATGTCAAGTCAAGTCACCTTCATTTATATACTGCATTTAACAATATAGATTGTTTCAAAGCAGCTTTACAGTGCTAATTAAAGTAACAGAGATTGTTTTGGCTTTACTGCAGCTCTAGAATAAAGTTATTTTCCAGCTAAATTTAGTTTTGATTGATTCACTTCCATTGCAAAGATCATTAGTTATTAACTTAGTAGCCGCTAGCACGACACCATTCTAACAGAAAACCCTTAACGCACTCTGGCCCTCTCATCTGCACAACAACAGTGCCTGGTGACTCGAGAACCCAAACCTTGAAACAGGTTCCAAGGTGCAAGCATTGAAAAATCTTTCAAAACTTTATCATCTCTGCGTAAGCCTCAAAAACTTGAATCTGCGAAATGCTGACGGTGTGCACTTGCGTATTACGTGTTCAGTCTATAGGTATGTGCATTTGAATATAAATGTGCACAGGCGTGTCTTTCTTTACAAATTTACCTCACCAAATTACTTGTCTGGCCTTAAAAATTCATAATACAGAATTTTTTGTCGCCTCCACGTATCCATGTGAACTGGAATCATTTTGACAAAGTTTACTGAGGTAAAGGGAAGGGAAGGAGGCCTTCACAGGGAGAGACTAGTTGACACTTCAGGACAGCATTGTCGTCGTTTCCAGGCGCAGGTCCTTCATCAGATCTGGATACGGCTTGGATCCGGCGGACTGCGGTAAACCTCGGGATAAACAGAGACTAATATTTTAGTGTAGACGCCATCCTTCTTATAATGCAACGAGTACATCAGGATTTATGGGAAGTGTACCCAGTTCCGGCTGACCTAATCTATGCATCTTGATCTTAACATTGAATTATAGAAGTTGATAATGTGTTATGTGTATGTTAGGCCAAAGTATGGAGCTAAAAGAGTCTCAATAAAGATAAATGCACAAACTGCATTCACATATGCACACACAGGATACACAAATGCACACACATGATTCATAAATACACACACAGGATACACAAATGTGCACAAAATTCACAAATGCACACACAGAATTTAAAAAGCACAGAAGATTCACAAATGCATACAAAATTCAGAAATGCACACAAAATTCATAAATAAATGAATAAATGAAAACAAAATGTACAAATGCACACAAGATTCACAAATGCTCAGGACAAGATTCAGAAATGTATTTCTGATGCACACACAAATATATCTTGATTTACAAACTGCTTGCGGTCTGTGAACTTCACTGCATTTGTGTGTGAATTTTGAGACTCCCCTGACTTGGCTCGACACACAAATGCCTTTTTTTAAACAGGGAATGACCTGTGACCAATCAGATACCTCCCTTGTTTTAGCCAATCACAAGAACGCACCCCACGTGGGGGATTGTTTACTTGTAAGCCAATCACATGAAGTGCGGGCGCGGGCGCGAGCGCTAGAGCGAGGTGGGTGGAGTTCTGCCAGTTGGTTGAGACCTCAAAATGGCTTCTTAGGCGGTGGGCCAAGTCCGTCTATCTCGTTTAGTTTTTGATTTGACAGTTACTCAGCAGCTGTGTGGCTCATTTTTGTCTGTATGAATAATTCACAAAAAGATTAACGATTGTTTCAAACGCCAGTTGTTGCACATTAAAGTATAAAAATAGATTTCATTTCGCTAGCTGATCACAAACGTTGGCCGGAGTGAGATCCAATCAACGCTTGTGTTGTTACCTTGTTGAATAGATTTGGCCAATCACGTTATTCGTTGAACCGGCGTCGCGTCAGTTCGAAGCCAAATCCATGAGTCTAGTACAGTCTACAACCCAACCTGAAGAGAACGGTGTGTCTCGGTAAGACAACGTCAAGGTAAGATTTGTTTTACAATGATTATACACCCCTATATCTTAATGCTTTTCATATAAGTTGTATTTAAGACTGCAAGCTATAGTTCGCCGTGAATATATGCGTTGTCGTTGATGAGAACAGTAACGTTAGCCACGAAAGAACGTTGGTAACGTTAGTGGAGCAGTAAAGCTAGGTCTAACGGTATGCTGCAAAGGCTAATCCAAAATAATCATTCGGTACATACACAATGAACTAAGCAAAGAGTATTCAAATACGGGATTATTACGGGAAAAATTTTAAACGGGAAGACAGCAGGTCTTTTTGTTTGTGTTTGAGAGTATATATATCAATATTAATTTTGAGACTTGAAATGTATACTCTCAAGGGTTGGATTTCTAAATATATGTTGGTTATGTGTCTATTCAGAATGACTTCTGAGCAGCAACCTTTTTATTTTTTTTGGGTATGTCATGTATGTATCACTTGCATATCATTATTCATTCACATGAAAACATGTTTAACAGTACCAGACATTAGGAAAATATGACATACGGATGTGCCGTTACAGTCAAGTTTATTTATATAGCGCTTTTCACAATAGAGATTGTATCAAAGCAGCTTCACAGTATTAAATTAAAACAATACATCAATGTTTGTTTCTAGTGGAAAACGTCCACATTTGATAATGCTGATCAATAGTATTGTTGATTGATTAATTAAATTAAATATCCCCAACTGAGCAAGCCATAGGCAACAGTCCATTTCATTAATAAAAATAATTTGTGTGTAGGCTACATTGAACAGACTTTGCCCAACTTGTCTGGGAAAAGGGAGTTACAGGGCTTTTTACATTTGAGGCTAAACGGATAAAACACCTAATTTTTACCTCAGTATTACTGAACTACATTACTAAAATTACATTTTTAATGATTAAAGCAAAATTAAAATTTCAACAACGCAGCTTCCTGGTCACTGACAAAGATTACTTTGCCTCCGCCGTATAATCTGTGTTCATTATTTACATTGGTTGTCAAGGAAATGGGAGGTTTTCTAACGTTATGATTAGTACTCCTGCTTACCTGCCGGTTTAAAAAAGTAAGAGTTTGTAAGGACATTTTCTTGCGTCAAATGTGCAAACAACAAAGTTGGAAACAATGTCTGCAGTACTTATACGATTTTATTACATGGCCTCAGCAAAAAAAAAAAACCGTACACAGCTGAGAGGTAAGTATTAAATTCGTAATTTCGAGGTCCGGCCCACCGCCTACCATTTTGAGGTCTCAACCAACTGGCAGAACTCCACCCACCTCGCTGTCGCGCTCGCGCCCGCGCCCGCACTTCATGTGATTGGCTTATAGGTAAACAATCCCCCACGTGGGGTGCGTTCTTGTGATTGGCTAAAACAAGGGAGGTATCTGATTGGTCACAGGTCATTCCCTGTTTAAAAAAAGGCATTTGTGTGTCGAGCCAAGTCAGGGGAGTCTCAAAATTCACACACAAATGCAGTGAAGTTCACAGACCGCAAGCAGTTTGTAAATCAAGATATATTTGTGTGTGCATCAGAAATACATTTCTGAATCTTGTCCTGAGCATTTGTGAATCTTGTGTGCATTTGTAAATTTTGTTTTCATTTCTGAATTGTGTGTGTATTTATGAATTTTGTGTGCATTTCAGAATTTTGAATGCATTTGTGAATCTTCTGTGCTTTTTAAATTCTGTGTGTGCATTTGTGAATTTTGTGCGCATTTGTGTATCCTGTGTGTGTATATATGAATCATGTGTGTGCATTTGTGTATCCTGTGTGTGCATATGCGAATGCAGTTTGTGCATTTATCTTTATTGAGACTCTTTTAGCTCCATACAAAGAGATGTGTTTTTAGTCTAGATTTAAACTGACAGAGTGTGTCTGCTTCCCGGACAATGTTAGGAAGATTGTTCCAAAGTTTTGATGCTAAATAGGAAAAGGATCTACCGCCAGCAGTCGATTTTGATATTCTATCATCAACTGGCCACAATTTTGAGATTGAAATAGACGTGAAGGATTATAATGCGTCAATAGCTCACTCAAGTACTGGAGAGCTAAACCATTTAGTGCTTTGTAAGTAATCAGCAATGTTTTAAAATGTATATGATGTTTAATACGGAGCCAATGCAGTGTTGACAGAACAGGGCTAATATGGTCAAACTTCCTGGTTCTGGTAAGAACACTATGGAGCTATTCTTGTGCCAATAAAAATGAACGTAGCTTTTCAAGAAACTAATGAAAATATAAATTGAAACTAAATAAATTATCTCTAAAACTGAAAAAGAATAAATCGCAGGCAAATTTTTTGACTTCGTTTTTAATACACTGCATGTTTTGCTAACTATTTCTCATATTTCAATCGCTGATCTGAACTTACAAATGCGCTTCCAGAGTTTTCATTTAGGCTTCTGAAGTTTTCGTTTTCACTCCCAGAGTTTTCGTTCGCCGTTCTGACACATTTCTCTCGTGGGGGCGGGGCTAGTAGCAGTGTGTTCTCATTGGTTACTGAGCTTTTGATTGATAGCTTCGTGACCTGGAAGTGAAGACGTCAGTGGTGTGTTTATGTGTGGATGTGAGCTCTGTAATCGCAGCTTTCTATTTCATTTTAGCGATATTAAGTTTATATCTGTATTTATTTGCTGCTACACTATATTGTTGAGATGATCTCTTATAGAAGGAATAGTACAGACGAATGATATTTATCATTAGTCATCGTCGCTATATCAGGAGGATAACGTTACTGGATAAGCCTACTCGTGGTAAGTCTGATTTTTTTTTTTTTATACTATACTAATACTATTTATACACTCACCTAAAGGATTATTAGGAACACCATACTAATACTGTGTTTGACCCCCTTTCGCCTTCAGAACTGCCTTAATTCTACGTGGCATTGATTCAACAAGGTGCTGAAAACATTCTTTAGAAATGTTGGCCCATATTGATAGGATAGCATCTTGCAGTTGATGGAGATTTGTGGGATGCACATCCAGGGCACGAAGCTCCCGTTCCACCACATCCCAAAGATGCTCTATTGGGTTGAGATCTGGTGACTGTGGGGGCCATTTTAGTACAGTGAACTCATTGTCATGTTCAAGAAATCAATTTGAAATGATTCGAGCTTTGTGACATGGTGCATTATCCTGCTGGAAGTAGCCATCAGAGGATGGGTACATGGTGGTCATAAAGGGATGGACATGGTCAGAAACAATGCTCAGGTAGGCCGTGGCATTTAAACAATGCCCAATGGGCACTAAGGGGCCTAAAGTGTGCCAAGAAAACATCCCCCACACCATTACACCACCACCACCAGCCTGCACAGTGGTAACAAGGCATGATTGATCCATGTTCTCATTCTGTTTACGCCAAATTCTGACTCTACCATCTGAATGTCTCAACAGAAATCGAGACTCATCAGACCAGGCAACATTTTTCCAGTCTTCAACTGTCCAATTTTGGTGAGCTTGTGCAAATTGTAGCCTCTTTTTCCTATTTGTAGTGGAGATGAGTGGTACCCGGTAAGGGTCTTCTGCTGTTGTAGCCCATCCGCCTCAAGGTTGTGCGTGTTGTGGCTTCACAAATGCTTTGCTGCATACCTCGGTTGTAACGATTGGTTATTTCAGTCAAAGTTGCTCTTCTATCAGCTTGAATCAGTCGGCCCATTCTCCTCTGACCTCTAGCATCAACAAGGCATTTTCGCCCACAGGACTGCCGCATACTGGATGTTTTTCCCTTTTCACACCATTCTTTGTAAACCCTAGAAATGGTTGTGCGTGAAAATCCCAGTAACTGAGCAGATTGTGAAATACTCAGACCGGCCCGTCTGGCACCAACAACCATGTCACGCTCAAAATTGCTTAAATCACCTTTCTTTCCCATTCTGACATTCAGTTTGGAATTCAGGAGATTGTCTTGACCAGGACCACACCCCTAAATGCATTGAAGCAACTGCCATGTGATTGGTTGATTAGATAATTGCATTAATGAGAAATTGAACAGGTGTTCCTAATAATCCTTTAGGTGAGTGTAATACAGTACTGGCTTTTTTCAGGTGGAGAGGCATTAGAGCTCAGTGAGAGCCCATAACATTATACAGCTGAGCTGTGTTGTCTTGATTTAACTGTTAGCCCAATCATTACATGACTTGTTTATCTACATTCGGTTACAGTCTTCGATTAGATCATATTTGCTTCGATTAGATCATATTTCCCCCCAGCCACCCCAAACAACTTTGAGCTAGAGTACTGTACAGTAGCCTATCTGTACTGTATCAGTCAATGACCGATGCCATAGGACCAGAGTGCTGTCAATCACTGCCTGATTCAACTTTGGCAATGTAAAGCCTTTTTTACCATGCCAATAAAGCTATTTAAACCTGAATTCCTCAATTTCTGATTAATTTGCGATGCAGAGTTTTTGAAAGAGGAGAGACACGACTTGACCACGTCTCTGTTCGTAATATGTAAACACTCAATTATTTTGAAGTATCGCCCTGGTTGCAGTATTTATTCTGATTACTTTTGTGTGATAAAGATGACTAATAAAGCTATTATATGTAGCTAGTATGAGTAACAAAATGCTTTTTCTGTGTCCATATCTGACTAATAATAATGAAAAAAAGTGCACTTCAAATGAACATTTATTTGACAAATGTTAAATCTTTAATAGTCTTTAATAATAAATATATGTCCACATTAAAAACTTAATACATGCAAGTAATTATGACTGAAAACATCCAGCTATAGGGAATACACATCCATATGTTTATATATAGGGCTATACAGCCATCTACTGGTTACACAACAGTATTACAGATGATAAATGCTGCTTGACTCCGAGGTAAATATTTAGTACTGTAAAATCCCTTAAATATACTGTATATATAATAAATATTTTAAGTCTGCAAATTGTTACTGTATGGGGAGTTCAAAGCAGTTTGTATTGTTAGATTATAATTAGGGCTGTCAAATTTAGCGCGTTAATAACGCGTTAACGCAAAATCATATTAACGGCACTAATTTTTTTAACGGACGATTAACGCAGCGCGTATTTTCTGTTTGACCCGTGGCCCAAAACCTAGTTGGAGAAATGCAGATACACAGTGTTGCTAACTTAGCCACATTGCAGACCCCTTTAGCGATTTTTTTCCCTTCAACAAAGCGCCCAAACCTTATTTAGTTTCTGAGAATATACCGGTACCGCCGGTACTGCTCTCCCAGCACGCGCGCGCGCCTCTCTCTCTCTCGCTCTCTCTCTCTATCTCTCTCTCTCTCTCTCTCGCTCTCTGCGTCTCACGCGGAGGAGCAGCGCTTTAATTCAGTTAAACACAGATATTATGTTGCTTCTCTAATTTTACAAATATAGCCGAAATCAGAGCACGGATATTGTCTTTAGCTTATGTGTATTTGATTTCACCAGACGACGGCTCGATTATCAGAATTTTTGTGCAGATTAACGTCTTGGAAGGGAGAGCTGGTTATGTTTATTTGGTCGCGTTTCAGTCACCATTTCAAATTCATTCCGTTGTTTGACAACAGAAACAGTAAAATATACGTTTTATTGAGAATGTATTGAGAATTTAGCTTCATCAAAATGGGCACAGAGAGAGACAAACTACAATGTAATAATAAATGCTAAATGTACATTTAGCATTTTCAGAAGAGCTGCCCTGTCATGCAAAAATCTAAACATGTTTGTGTTAGTAAATTGCTCAGTGCAAAGAAAGAGAAGTAATGGGAACCTGGTATTTCTTTTTTCTTTCTACATGTGTCTAATAGACATGAACAAGTTCTTTGAAAAACATCTATGACCTTTGAAACATGTCTCGTCTTCATGCTATATTGACTATGGTTTCAATAATAAACATACATTTGCATAAAGCATCTATATTTATCAATGCCCACGTTGATTAGAGTATTACAAACTTGAAAAGTATTAATTTAAGGTATATTTAGAACAAATAAAAAATGTGCGATTAAATGCGATTAATCGCGAGTTAACTCATGACAACCATGCGATTAATCGCGATTAAAAATTTTAATCGATTGACAGCCCTAATTATAATACATTTCTTCTCTCATTTTCCAGGGAGTGGAGCAACTTTTCCATAAAACTGATGCTGACACAGAGTGATGCTGATGGAGTGATAGTACCAGAGATCCACTGTCCCTGTCAGACAATAATCTCACTTTGTTCAGACACATCACCTTTGAATAACTGGGATCTTGATCTTCAGTCACCTGATTTATTTTAATATAGCAAATATTTCAATTTCCTCTAGATTAAAACAAACATAGTTCGCAAGTACACAAGAGGTTTCACTTTATTCTTATTAAACTATGCTAATCTTGGATTAGCATACCAATAGCATATGAATGTTGAGGGGATAGTTCACCCAAATATACAATTCTCTCTTATTTTACTCACCCTCATGCTGTCCAGATGCATTTTACTTTCTTTCTACAGATAAACACGAATTAAGATTGTAAGGAAAGTAATCCATCTCTGCGAGTCCTAAAGACGCTTTAAAAATCACACACAGTGAGCGTGACGGTAATCCATGCGACCTCAGTGGATGAATCAATGCCTTCTGAAGTCAAACAATACGCTAGATAAAATAATAATAATAATGTAAACTGTTTTAACTATTAAAAATCATACGTACATTGGTTACAATCCACTTGTATTATGGACTCACAGAGATGGATTATTTCCTTAAATATCTTTGTCTATGTTTATATGAAGAAGAAAGTCATATACATCTGGGATGGCATGAAGGAAGAGTAGCCTAAATGATGAGAGAATGCTCATGTTTTGGGTGGACAATCCTTGTTCTGCTTGTGTCCAGTCACTGCTTTGTTACTTGTACTGCAACAGGAACTGTTTAAAGAATCATTGCAACATTTAAAATGTATATTAATTTTTAAAATGTGTATTTGTAATTGTGCATTTTGTATAGTAATGTATATCATGAGAATACTGTGCATTGCATGTATATTATGCAGTTAATGTTTTGTGGATTCTGGTCTTTCCAGTCACAACATAATTGCATCCAAGACCTTCACTCTGATACTTGTGTATATGCTTTAGTGACAATAAAGAATGTACATTTATTGGAATTCATATTTTCAATTACATTAATTTAACTGGTTGTATAAGTCACGATTGAAACGGTTGATGATTGTTAAAATATATTTAAATTAAATGAAAATGTTAATTAAATGAAATAACTAAATATAATTATCAATTTAAAAAAATGGCAATAAGAACATTCTTTGTGTGACATATGTAATGAAATGCCCTTTGAGGTCTGTATCTGACAGCAGGCCACGACTGTAATTTTCATTTTGTTTAAATTCCTCTTATTTAAGTGATCATTAATTTTGATGGTGTAAACGTATATCATGCTAACAATGAGTAGTGTGATGGCCATGGTTGCCAAATGCCAACCTTGATTACCTGGTTGAAGTTTGACTTTCTTGACGGCTGAATATATCACACACGTTTGCTAATATTCTCTTTAAATTGTAACAGCTGAACCTAATCAGAGCCTAACATGCAAAATAATCATCAGGAATAAACAAATATTCTCCGAAAACATTGGACACTACAATATTTTAAGTATTATATACAGACAGTACTTTAATGTGCAATTACACCTGAATAGACTGAATAGATCTCTTGTGAGTAGTAGTAAGTAGTAGTAACTAAGTAGTAGCAGCAGCAGGTAAATACAGATAAAATAAAAAAACAAACATAACTTATCACTAAAATGAAATAGAAAGCTGCGATTACAGACGCTCACATCCACACATAAACACACCACTGACGTCTTCACTTCCAGGTCACGAAGCTATCAATCAAAAGCTCAGTAACCAATGAGAACACACTGCTACTAGCCCCGCCCCCACGAGAGAAATGTGTCAGAACGGCGAACGAAAACTCTGGGAGTGAAAACGAAAACTTCAGAAGCCTAAATGAAAACTCTGGAAGCGCATTTGTAAGTTCAGATCAGCGATTGAAATATGAGAAATAGTTAGCAAAACATGCAGTGTATTAAAAACGAAGTCAAAAAATTTGCCTGCGATTTATTCTTTTTCAGTTTTAGAGATAATTTATTTAGTTTCAATTTATATTTTCATTAGTTTCTTGAAAAGCTACGTTCATTTTTATTGGCACAAGAATAGCTCCATAGAACACGAGCTGCTGCGTTTTGGACCAGCTGTATTTCGTTTATTATGTGTGCAGTGTTGTTTAAATGTGTTGCATGTCTTGTGGTCCCATTTTTAATATGTTGTAGAGTTAATTTTCATCTATATTCTGATTTCTGAATATTCTGATTTTCAGATTTGATCAAATTTAATGTCAACACAACATGTTCTATCAGTTGTTTAGAATTTTACACATGCATTGAGCGAACTGATGAATTTTACACATCATAGGCTAGGCTATATGCTTTTGGGTTTGTTAAATATGTTGTGGAATATGTTTGTTTGACAATATGTGTTAATAAATCATGTGCTTTTTTTTATTAAGATACAGGATCATTTTTGATAAATCCGGCCCACTTTACCTGAAAAGAAATTTGTCTGGAGTGCATGATCTCAAAATGTTTATCGGCATACACCTTGCAAATAACACATTATATATACTGAATTAAAATTGAATTATTATAGCCCAACCTTAAAGTTAACAAAAGTAATAAAGAAAAGAAAAGAAAAAAAAAATATCTAGGTAACAAAAAGTGGCCCACTTTACCTGCATTCACCCAATTTGAAATTACGCAGATTTTCTACTCTGCTATTGACGCTTGCTGGTTAGTGCGAGATGCATTCTGGGATACCTAGCTGTCTCAAGTCCGCACAAATCACCTCTCGATGCATCCTCGATAAAAGGGGCGGATCAAGAACACACTTGGGGATTTGAACTGTGCTTTGAATTGAAACAGTACTTGGGCAGCGACTGATGACATTTTACAAGTCCACAAGAACACAAGTACAGACAAGAACGCAACGCATATTGAGAAACGGCACAGAAGTGATTCTGAGCCTGAAGGTCCTTGCAAACTAAGTCCGAAATTTTCGCACGTTAAAAAATAAATACGACCTTACGTTGTGTCATTCACATTTACACACTGCTTCCGAAACTTTCACCTGTCATAAAAAAAATCAGATTGGGCTCGATTTTCTGCGTTTTGCGCATCCATAGCAAGCATTTTGTTTTTGTTTTGACAATTCAGAGTCACCGAATGACGAATACGAAAAAACGCAGTATTACTTTATTTTGATGGTTCCATTAACACATTCTGTTGCCTATAAGTAACGTTGCACCTACATGTCTACTAACTCTCATTAGAGTATTAGTAGTGTATTAGTAGACTGGTAGGGTTAGAATAAGTTTACGTACTTGCAAAGATATTCATAGTCAGTAGAATTTCTGTTGAAGAATCATCACAATAAAGAGTTAGCAGATTTAATCAGACAGTCTAGTAATGCTCTAATGCAAGTTAGTTGACATGCAGTAGCAAACTTACTTATAGTCAACAGAATGTTTAAAAGGGACTATCAAAATAAAGTGTTACCAAAAACGCCTACGAAAATTTCGGACTCAGTGTACAAGGACCTTAAGTCTAAATCAGACCATTCTAAACTATATAACTAAATAATGTTACTATTGAAAATCAGAATACTGATGGATTCATTAATCATGACTAATATTCAATAGTGGTCTGGTCTCAGACTTTCTGTCTCAAACCCCACTCAGTGTGTTCTCCTGGTACAGTTTATGAAATGGCACTAGGGGGCAGTGAATGGATGTTTGTTTCAAAATATTCAAAAATATATAAATATACAAGTAAAATAGATTACACCATTCACTATGGTTCATGGGCTTTTTGAAAGTTTTCTTGTGCTGTTTAGAAAGGTTTATTCTTTTACCTTATTTAACCTTATTAAAGGTTGATCACTGGGTACCTCTTGATCGCTATGTTGAGCTCTGTTGCTGATTGGCACACAAAAAAGCTACACAAAAGAATGTTATTCGTATTATTCGTTCTGTGCTTCTGAGCAGTCTCTTGGAAATCCTAGGACAGAACAACATTTATTTATTACACTAGCCATTGCCTAAATCCCAATCCAGGTGTTTAGAATTGCATATATATGACAACCAAAAGGCAACCTACTCTTACTTATACTTTCCACAAAAAAAGTGGGGAAAAAGTTACTTTCTAAGTAAATAACCAAGAAAATAGTTTATTATGAAACACACAATACTTTACAGAGTGATGAGTAATAATAGACAGACATGAGGGACAAACCAAACCCACACAAACCAATGAAGAATAGTGAACTATTACTACTAGGTAGGACATCTAGTGGTGAACATAGGGAGCTACAGGTCCACATTCTCAAAACTAAATTTCACATTGATTGATTTATTGATTGATAAATACAGATTCTTTAGTCATTTAGGTCCGTGTAACGCTTCACAATTCAGTTTTCAGACCATACAATGCAAATGCAAAAATGAAAAATTGAAACCAAACATTCTTTTTTGTTGGTTTTCCAGTTACATTATCAATGGATATTCGCCTTTTTCTCCCCTTTTTTGAATTTTACTTTTGCTAAATTGTGACTTCAGAAACAAACATTTGAATAAATGAAATCTAACCGATTTTCTATTTTTCCATTTTTCGTCTTGTAATTTGCGCCGTGGGCGGTACCATTAGCACGGGGGTGTGGCCGTGGACTAACTTTACTATCATTTCATTGATGTAACTGCTTTATTTACACTGCATGCACATTTGAGGAGTTTAAAAGTTTAAAAGATGGAACACAGGACAATATTTTTCACCCAAAGTGCCATAACTTTTATTATTAGGCTAATAGTCTACGTGTGCTAAATTATAAGGCAGTCTCGGACCGGCCATCGGGAGCAGCCGGCAAAAGTGAAATCCCGGTGGCCTGGATATGATTTGGCACATTGCCCTACCTGTTTTGTATTGACCTTATTAATAAAAATACTACCAAGCGAAAATATAGGAAAAAAGCTTCTTCTTTTTTTTTTTTTTTTTTTGTTAGGTTTTTAGCTCTCGTTTCTCGCCTAGCCTACAATACAATAAAGATGCAGATGTTTTCACTATAGCGGGCATTGTTCGTTACCACGGCATCCGCTTCGAGTTTCTGTGCTTCTCGTTCCCGTAAAATGCCCTTAAATCTAGCACAGTTGTAGAACTTTCATTACAATAGAAGCAGTTCGCTGGGATATGAGGCGATAGGCTATAGCTAACTATGCTGCAAATCAAGAGCAATAATATTTATTTATTTTCAATAAATAAACAGAAATATCTTGCTACGTTTGGCACATTGCCCAGCTTGTTTTTTATTTATTTATTCGAGCACATTAAATTCGCCATTCGATAATGAATCAGTACTATAGACATTAAATATTGTATTAGCCTACAAACGAGAGGGGGGGGGGGGGGTATGGTTATTTTTTTCTATATTTTTGCTTAGTAGGCTATAACTTTTATCGTTATTCTAGATTCCCGTGAAGGATCTCGCGAGCCACCCCCGTTCTGCTGCACTGAAAATGAACTGTCTGGATCTCATGGTTGTGGCTGCCTAGGCTACTGTAGGCCTACCATGTAAAATGAACAACAACAAGGATAGCTATATATTAATAAAATAAAGTAAAAATGGATAGGTAAATACAAACAAGGGCAATGTGCCAAATCATACCCAGGCCACTGGGATTTCACTTTTCCCGGCTGCTCACGATGGCCGGTCCGAGACTGCCTTATAATTTAGCACAGACTATTAATAATAAAAATGATGGCACTTTGGGTGAAAAATGTCGTCCTGTGTTCCGTCTTTTAAACTTCTCCTCAAACGTGCATGCAGTGTAAATAAAGCAGTTACATCAATGAAATGATAGTAAAGTTAGTCCACGGCCACACCCCCGTGCTAATGGTACCGCCCACGGCACAAATTACAAGACGAAAAATGGAAAAATAGAAAATCGGTTAGATTTCATTTATTCGAATGTTTGTTTCTGAAGTCACAATTTAGCAAAAGTAAAATTGAAAAAGGGGAGAAAAATGCAAATATCCATTGATAATGTAACTGGAAAAACAAGAAAAATTAATGTCTGGTTTCAATTTTTCATTTTTGCATTTGCATTGTATGGTCTGAAAACTGAATTGTGAAGCGTTACACGGACCCATTTAATATAGTTTATTTTATTTATATTTTTTGTACAGAGATTAAGCATTTTAGAGCAGAAATAATTTTCTGATTTTTTTTTTTTTTTTCAATTTGCTTAAAGGTGCTGTATGTAGGATCCAGCGGCCTCTAGCGGTGATGTTTCAGATTGCAACAACAGTGCTCGTGCGCGTGCTCAAACTCAAGAGCGCGAACTCACCGGCGGCCACACTGAGACTTTCAACACAACGGAGAAAGCATCACACAACATGCTGGAAACTCATGTAAACTCCCACTGCAACATTACCATAATAGGCTACTTTTATCAGCTTGACATAGAACTAATGCTCCATGCTCGTACCATGATAACGTTACATCGACTGTATTTTGCCGACATGTGGTGTTATCTAGCATTATTTTACTAACTATTTGTGTATCTTTCACAATCAGCAATGTCAACATAGGTCAATGAATGAAAACGAAAACGGTTAGTCAACTAGACTGGACAATTTCAGTGTAACAATAAGACAGTAGGAAGTAATATTACTGTACTGAACATGTCTGGAAATGTGTATTATAAACAATATGATAGTAGTGGGATGAGTGACGTTAGACAGTAGATCTAGTACATAAAATAAAAGTTACATCCTAAAGCACCTGCTTTTTGTTATCATGGAACAGTCTTTTGTATTCATTTCATGTCTTATGTATGTTATATTTTACCTTGCTATTTCAAAACGGAGGTCTCTCCATAATTCAAACGCTCTGCCGATGTTGATCCGTGTTTTCGTCCTGAGTCGATCCGATTGACGTTTGGCCTGACGAGCTTCGGCAGATATATATATATATATATATATATATATATATATATATATATATATATATTTTTTTTTTTTTTTTTTTTTTTTTTTTTGGAGTTTGTGTTGGAGTTTGTGTTGGAGTCTGTGTTGTGCTGGAGGCAGGTCGTTTTTTGGTGTTATCAGACTCCATGTCGTTAGCTGCAGTGCAGTTGCAATAGACTGTAGGCTCGGGAGCGCGCATGCACGTCACATCCGGTGGATTTCGCAGAAAATCCGACCCGGAGACTACACATAAAAATAGGAATACTGGCCTTCAGAGGTAATAGCAGAACACGAAAAGTGGATCAATGTAATGTGTGATTACAACCCCTTCACAGACGGGCAATAAAAAAAGGATTCATTTTATAAAAAAAGTTACATACAGCACCTTTAAATTATCTAGATGTTGTTGTAGCAGACATTTTAACACATGACTAACACATTTAGTAACACTTTTATTTTATTCGCTTTGGTATTATTTTCACAAGGTGTACATTTTTTAAAACTCTTAGTAGTAATATCACAACAGATAAAAAAAATCAGCATATTTTCAATTGTGTTAGTACAATACACAAAATCACATTTTTGTCATTTTTTGTCCTTTTCACTATACAATAGAACTGTATCCAGTATATAAACATTTCATTCACAGTAACTGCCTTTCATAAAGCACTTGCTATTAAATAGAGAGAGAGAGAGAGAGAGAGAGAGAGAGAGAGAGAGAGAGAGAGAGAGAGAGAGAGAGAGAGAGATTTCTGAACATAGAGCAGGATAGAGTACAAGGGAGAGGAAACAGTCTGTACAAGACTGTATACAGTAACATCAGATTGACCAGAGATGCATCAATAGAAGGGAGACAGATGGCATCAAATCCTCATGGCTGGGTCATACTTCATCACACCTTTTGATAACACACTAGATATATAACATTATGGATTAAATTACATAAGTTAGGTAATGTAAGTGTATTTTCTAATGTGGCAATTGTAGCCTGTATTACTGTAATTAATGTAGCAACAAGGGTGATTTGAAACATGTCTCTTGCATTGTTTGCTATTAAATGAACTGATTGTTAAAAGTACTAAATTGAAAGAAGAACATTTGGTTTGATCACCGAAACACAACAGTATGATCTTATTACATATTAAAATAATCTTGTGTTTGAATCAATGATTATGTGGACTGAAAATATAACTGAATGAAATAGCATTAAATCAGGTTTTGAAAGAATGACTAGCTGTGTTACAAGTGTGATAATTTTGGATTTTTGTATTAAGAGTTTTGAAAATGTACACCTTGTGAAAATCAAGCATAGCATTAGTTCTGGCAGGTCACATTAGTCAAGCTCACATCAGCTGACTCTCAGCTGATCCACATCTACCTATAGGAATACGACACCTATCACAGCATATCACAGCATCCAGATATACAGTTACCTCCTTCATTATCAGCAGCTATCGCGTTACCCAGGAGCTAATTACCCTCCTCCATCCCCAGCTCCTCCTCTTATCCAGTCAGGATTTGGCATTCTGATTCCCTTTTGATTCAGACTAAATTCTCGAATTATGTTGTACATTAAAATATTGACATTAAAGGAACACTCCACCCATTTGCATTAAGCTTTGCAATGTTAGAAACCCAGTCATACTATTGAATGGTCGTGCAACATTTTCTCATTTTCCCCTGAGACGAGAGAAATCTGTATTTACCTCTTTACACTTCCTCCTACAATGACGCAAAAATCGTCATTTTGCGTCATTGTAGGAGAAAGTGTAAGAGGGGGGGATTTCTGTTAAGACTACAAGCACTAGTTCCCACCCTTTCAAACACACCCATAGGGGGTTGGACCTAATGCGCTAACAGACCTATCACAGATCAGTGCCAGTGCGTTTGATTTCACCGGCAGAAACCTGCATGTCCGGCCGTCGAGATCGTCCGAAATGTCCGGGAATCGGCTTTGCTTACTACGGTCGCCATTCATTGTTTACATGCACACCTTTTGTTTCAATCTAACTGAATTCATTCCGATTGGTGAATCTGAATGTAGTGTTTACATAAACGCTAAACAAGTGATCGGTTGATGTGCGTTTTACCATTGCTAAGAAAATACCCGCTCCTCCGTGAGAGATAGCCCACGAGACCGGTGCCCTACATGTGTCGGTCATCAGTAATCACGCCACCGGCCTCGCGTCGTTCTCCCGCAGCCCTAGTCTCGTCCTGCTCGCCACAGTAAACACAATGAATGCCGACTGTAGAACGCAAAAGCCGAATCCCGGACATTTTGTGCGATGCGATCTCAAAAACCCGGGCAGACTCACGGAGACTAGTTAGTTTTATTGTTTACAACTGCTCTCTAACCGGTAGGCGTGGCTTGGGAGTGGCCTCGTAGAGCAGCGAAGCAAGTGCATTCTGGGAGTTGTTGTCTTTCATCCACATGAGCCAAAAATACATTTTCTGGCTTTTCTCAGTCTAGAAAGCTCCAAATTCAAAAATAATTTCACATTTCTTCTACATAAATGACCCAATTTAAATACACATTCATCTTTCCAGAGGTGGAGTATCCCTTTAATGATATATACAATACATTCATGTTGGTGGGGGGTTATTTGCTGCTCTCCCTGCTCTTATCCATGCTAGGCTGCATGGATGCACAGAGAGTTCTTGCCCAGAACAGAACCATACCACCAATCCAAATTGTATGCTAATTGTCAATCCTTTTTTGATCCTTTTTGTTTTCCAGGCCCTGTTTCTGTCCCCACCTTCTCACCAGCCTCAAATATTTTTTTCTTCCTAATCCTTTCTTGTCTGAGATCCACCTCCCCTATAATTTCTACACACACTCACTCTCTTTTCAGTAGTTTCATCTTCAGTCTTTTTCTCTTTGAAATCCATCCAGGCAAGTTTTGCCTTTGCTGATGGTGGAAATGCATTTGGAGGTTTCCTCTTCATTTTGTTTCTTGTTTTTCTCTTCACTTCATCTGTGACTTGTACAGTATGTTACATGTCTCCACCATGCACATTTTATAGTTGAATGGTTTTGTCTTTATCTCCTTTTTTGTTTATTTACTCCCTTTCCTCCAGGTAGATGCTCTTGCTTTACATTAACAGGTAGGGTGTGATGTTGAGGTGCCTCCTCCCAGCGAACAAAATATGTTCCCTTTTGAGGGAACTTGCGCTGCATCAATGACGCTTTGGGAACGCCTCTGCTTGATTGCGTCTGTAACAGTGGTGGGCCCCAATAACACTTTTAACAATATTTTTCGGGCGCCAGACAGGAATAGGCCTGTCAAAATAAACCCAGGATAGCTTAACACAACCACCTGTTACATATAGAAATCACAAAGGTGTCAATAGGCTGGAGTTTTCTTCCCCACATCTCTTTTTTTCAGAGTCACAAGTTAATGAGCTATTCAATTTTGAAAGGAAAAAAAAACAACAGCAACAACTTCAACTCCAATGGTTTATCTTTTCAAATGGTAAACAAAAAATAAATGAAAATAAAATAACAATACAACAAAATAATAACAATTCACCACTACGCTTTTTTTTTTTTTTTTCACAACCACGTCGTGGACATAATACCACATGTGAACGAACTTCCACAATAACCAACTTGGTCCATGCACAAAGGCTTAGTAAATCAGCAGTTCAGTTGATAGTAGAGAAAAATGTCAAAAGAAAATTCAACCACAAAAATAATCTTAGTCAAACAAACACACCATATGTGTGGCTTTGTAAGGTCAGTGGGTGTGTAATTCCGGACGACGTGCGTCTTTAGAAAAGCGTGTGTTGTAGTTTGTGTGGGAGAATGAGAATGGCTTTGGCACTGACCCATCAAAAGTAGCAGACTGCAAGGTCTCTGAAGAGTGTCTCTGTAGACTGGGAATCCGTGGATTCGGAGATGATCCTCTCTTCCGGCCGTGCCGCTTTCCAATACGGACTGCTGAAGGTAAACAGTAAGTGAAGTGAAGTTGCTTGCTTTAGCGCCCTCACGGACCCGTTGAAAACGTCAGTCTGAAAGCGTCAAGCGACAGGACACGATCTCCCCGTTCCACACGGCAACTCCGACTTTTCCCACTCTTCAAACCCGCTCATGAGAACTGCATACTATTGTGGCGGCCCCCTTCCGGGTCGTGAGCCTCCCCCTTAAATTTGCGTCTCTAATTAATTTATGCACGCCTCCACTTACGTCACCATATTAACAAAGTGAAAGTAGAAGTAATAGTTCATGGCAGTAGATTGTTTTTTTTTCTCTTTTTTTTTTTTTTTCTCTGCCACACTCTCCCCCCCTTGAGAAGACAACGCATAGTTGTTAAGAGGGAAACCACTCTAAAAACCGAGAAAATCTTCATCCTCGTCTGAGGTATCATGGAAAATTTTCCGGAGATTTTCCTGAGTACGATCCTCTACTTCTTTTGCAGTAGGAAAACACGGTTTCATATTGCAAACATGTACATTGCGCACATCCTCTCCTGTGCTTTCCAGTGCAACTTGATAGTTCAGAGGACCTAACTGTTTAATTATGCGATATGGTCCCTTCCACTATGGGGCCAGCTTAGCAGTAAAATTGCGTTGTAAACTGGATTGAGGAACATTTCTGATCCAAATACGATCCTTCTCCCGAAAGGTGACATCCCTTCTTGTCTTGTTATAACTTCTCAATTGTCTCGTTTGGGCCTTTTTGCAGTTTTCCATGGCCTTTCTCTGTATTTGAGACAACTGATGAACGACATCATAGGAAGGACCAGAGGGCGACAGGTTGTGTCCCTGCAACAATTTGTCCACCGGACTGTGAAGTTTCCTGCCCAGATGGAGTTCAGCGGGAGTCATTCCAATAGTCTCCTGAATTGAGGTATTAAGTGCAAAACGAAACTCAGGAAGGTAGTGGTCCCAACTTTTATGATTATCTTCCGCAAAGGAAGCCATCATGCATTTTAGATTACGGTTGACTCTCTCCGTCATATTGGTCTGCGGGTGGTAAGCAGTGGTTAGTTTTTGTTTCACGCTCCACTTCGCACACAATTCAGTGAATAACGCAGATACAAATTGGGTTCCTCTGTCAGAAAGGATGTAATCTGGCACGCCCCATCTCGTCAACACTTCTCTTCGCAAGATTTCCGCAATATTCTGGGCAGTGGCTTGTCGCATGGGGAATAGCTCAACCCATCTAGAAAAATAATCAACAAAGACAAGTAAATACTCATGTTGTTTTGTGCTTTTTGGCAGGGGGCCCATTACATCCACCCCCAACATTTCATTGGGTCGTGATGTAGTAATAGGTTGAAGTTTTCCTGCTGGTTTTCTGTTGTCACTTTTAAGAGTTTGACATTTTTCACACCTTTTGACATATTTCTTGATGTCTGTCCACATGCCCGGCCAGCAGGCAACGGCTTGTACTCTTTTATAGGTCTTGAAAATTCCAAGATGTCCACTCATAGGACTGGAATGGTAGTACTGGAGTATTTTCGGTACAAGGCTGCTGGGAATGACAACACGATAGTGGACTTGGTTGTCGGTCAGGCGAGTGATATGATACAATTTGTCTTCTAATACTACATATTGTTCCCTCTCAGTGAGTTCGTTGTTTGCAAGTGCCTGAAATGTTTTACTGATCTCAGGATCCTGATGCTGTTCATCCCAGTTTTTTTCAGGGGTGATCGGAAACTCGGACTCCTCTTTTTGACTGGTGTAAACACTACATCCTGGTAGGTGGTACATTCGTGAAAGAGCATCGGGAGCTATATTCAACTTTCCTTTCCTGTACTCCATCACAAAGTCGAACCTTTGTAGTCGAAGAGCCCATCTGATGAGTCGGCTGGTTGTTTTTGTGGAACACATCACCCACTGCAACGAGGAATGGTCCGTGATTACTGTGAACATTCAGGGTTCTAAGTAATGCTGCCATTTGTCCAGTGCCCACACCACTGCAAGACATTCTTTTTCTGTGGTGGAATAGTTAATCTCAGCCTTATTTAAAGTCCTACTGGCATAGGCAATCACTTCCTCACCACCTTGTTCTTTCCGCTGAGTCAACACCGCGCCCAAGCCGGTGTCGCTTGCATCAGTGTACACTGAAAAAGGTAGTTGGAGATTGGGGTGTCCAAGGATGGGTGGTGATGTAAGGCATGTTTTTAAATATTCAAAAGCTTGTTGGCATTGTGTTGTCCAAATAAATGATTGTCCTTTCTTTTTTAGGGCGTTGAGAGGCTCTGCAATCCTAGAGAAGTCTGCCACGAATCGATGGTACCACCCCGCCAAACCCAGGAAGCGCTGGACCTCTTTAAGGTTACGGGGAACTGGATAGGTGCGAATTGCTTCCACCTTGCTTGGATCTGCAGTAACACCTCGTCCGTTCACTACATGACCGAGGAAGGTAATCTCCCGAAGGCAGAACTTGCATTTTTTTAGATTCAACGTCAGACCAGCTGTTTGTAGCCGCTGAAGGATGGTCTGGATGTCCAGAAAATGCTGGCCCGTTGATGGTGATTAAACGATGATATCATCGATATAGACAAAACACACAACGAGTACACACAACCTGATGTGTCTGCAGGATGTGACGTAATTGACTTTCTTCATCATGTGGTAAAGTCGCTTCTTTTAATGCACGGTCCATTAAGACTTGATCCTCTGTATGGGTAGGATCTGCATCTCGAGAGGCCAATAGAGGTTGTGGAGGAGGAACAGAACTTATTAAAGAAAGATTTTGCTGGGAACTTTTAGATTTCTTTGTTTTCCGTTGACATGGATCTCTGCTTGCAGGTATACTTGCGTGCCCGAGTTGGAAGTAGAATTCCTCGCCAGGAGAACATTTGAAGGTGTATTTCCTTTCCGAGACATTGAGTTGGAGGCCGCTCAGGAAGATGAAGTCTAATCCCAGCACTGCTACATATGTCAGCGATGTTGAGGTAAGAACTACCACCCGCATAGAAATATTGGTGTTATGAAGGGTAATCTGGACATTTATCCACCCAAGCGGAATTTCGGCCTCTCCATTTGCTAAGTAGAGAGGCCCTAAGGTCCAGGGATGGAGACTCTCCTGGGGGGTAAGTTCCTTCCACAAAGTCTCATGTATAAGAGTATAACTAGCTCCAGTGTCCACGATAGCTTTACCCTTCCATGTGCCAATGGTGACCGGGACAACCAGCTGTTGAGGTACTGTTAACTGTTTATTGTCAGTAACTACCTGTTTTGGTTTAAGGTTGGCAGTGATGGGTGATGCAGTCATGGCGGAGATGGCATTGTGGGAGGGTAACCCACTAGACTTCGGATTTTGAGGGGGTCGCTTATTCTGAGAGGATGGATGCTGATGGGATGGCTGATTTGAGAAAGTTGAGGTAAAGTAGGGACAATTTCCCGGGGAATGATGTCCTTTGCACCTCCAGCACTGAACTTGGGACTGGTCCACAGAGCGATTTACAGGAGCTCGAGGTGTTATAGCATGCTGTTTAGGGTGTACGCCTCCATCATATCGTAATTGCTGCTCATAGTCCTTTTCTAATTGATGGCCTAATTTCACCAACTCCTCCACTGTGAACACTAGACTGCGGAGCTGACTGGCGAGGTAAGGTTTAATATTCTTTAGAATCATTTTCACAATTTCGCCCTCTGTTAACGTGCTCTTCCATCTCTTGCACAATGCCCTGTACGAAAAAGCAAAGTCCCTAATGGATTCACGTTCTCCTTGAGTCCTTGTCCTGACTCGCTCAGCTAACTCATCCTCATAGTCCTCTGAAAGAAAAGCAGAGAGGAAAGCTGCCTCAAATTCAGTCCACGAGACAATAGAAGAGCGGGCAACTTCCCACCAGTCACGAGCGGTTCCATGTAAGACTGTGCGAAAAGTAGCCAGCAGGTCCACATCTGTCAAAGGGTGCAATGCCAAAAAGTCTTGACATCGAGTCAAGTAACTCAAAGGGTCAGTGTCGTCGGATGGCCGTCCAAATGTGGGGAATGTCAGTCGAAGATGATCATTTTTAGCTGTTGTAGTGGTGGACAACGTTGTGGCGGCTGCTTCTGGGCTGGGCGGCGGTGAGGAAGAAGAATTATTGGTAGCCGGTAGTGATAGGGACGCCCCTTTTGGTCGTTCATTTGTCTGCATTTCGATTTTTTTGGTCATTTCTGACTGAAATTTTTGAAAGTCATTGCACAGCTCCTCCATTTGTTTTTTCCCTTGCTGAAACTCTTTATTATGTTGATCTTGACTAATTTGCAGATTCTTGCGCATATCTTTAAGATCTTTCTGGATTTCTACCTTAAGCTGTTCAACCAAGAAACGCACCTCCGATACAAGAATGGTCTTCACATTTTCCAATTCCTCTGCAATCATACGTTTGGTAGCTTTGGTCCATTGGTCCATCTCACTTTCCACCTGTTCTTTATTACCAGAGATACATTTTAGTAGCTGTTGCTGGTTATCCTCCATCTTGTTTACCATGTTGGAAATATGTGTTGATTGTTTAGAAAAGTTGGCCTTTACCTCCTGGGTAAGTTGAATAATTTCCCTCTCCTGTTTCTGGCTTGACTCCTTTAAGGAGTCCAAATCTCCTTGTACTTGCTGAGTTAGTTGTTGAAATCCTCTGCCAGGTGTGGGAAGTTGAAAGGGCAAGTCCTGCAAATCCTGCGGACCCACAGAAGATGGAGGGGAGGTTTCAGGCGTTGTGCAAATCTGCATGTTGTCTGAATTAGGTGGTTCCCAGGTGAGGGTTTGTACAGGTGTGCTGCCAGTCAAGGCAGAGGTGGCAAACCGCACTCTGGATCCAGGGTGCTCAGTTTGAGTCATATTGGGGGTGTATGGGAATATCGAGACAGGGGCTGCTGGTTGCCACATGGGAGTTTCCACTTCAGGAACTTCAATCTCCACAAACGTGGATGGAGAGGGGGTGGTCATTGTTACAAGTGGAAAATGAGTGAAAAAATAAAAATCAGTAAATGGTATAGCCTAAGGTGTCGGTGTCAAATTATTATTATTATTATTATTTTTTTTTTAAGAAAATACCAAACTGGAACAAAATAATACCACAATGTTCAAAGAACAAACAGTACCAGCTCAGTTACCAAATGTTACACACTTATTAATCAGTTTGGTCACAACCTTACTTCAAAGAGGAGAAGATATAAGGAAAAAAAATAATCACCCTTAATACAACAAAAATTACTCCTCACATTTCAAATTCCAACAGTTCAAATATAATTCACAGTCAACCGAGTTTTGTGTCACATTAAGTGCATACTGAGTCCCCACAGCACCACAACTTCCTTACGGTTGAGAATCAAATGTTAACTGCAGAGGGTATCTTACAATGTTTTTTTTTTTGTTTTTGTTTTTTTACATACACAATTTCACCGTTTCAAAAATCACCATGTTCTGTAAAAAGGAAAAGAAAAAAAAAATCACAATATATATATATATATTTTTTTTTTCACGCTCAGTTCACGGTTCACAGTTCAAAATTCCCTAAGTCACAAGTGTCAGAGTTCATGTTTTTTGTAGTTCAAGTCCCTGTTGGGGCGCCACTCTGTAACGGTGGTGGGCCCCAATAATACTTTTAACAATATTTTTCGGGCGCCAGACAGGAATAATCCTGTCAAAATAAACCCAGGATAGCTTAACACAACCACCTGTTACATATAGAAATCACAAAGGTGTCAATAGGCTGGAGTTTTCTTCCCCACATCTCTTTAATGAGGGAGAAAAAAAAAATTCAGAGTCACAAGTTAATGAGCTATTCAATTTTGAAAGGAAAAAAAACAACAGCAACAACTTCAACTCCAATGGTTTATCTTTTTAAATGGTAAACAAAAAATAAATGAAAATAAAATAACAATACAACAAAATAATAACAATTCACCACTACGTTTTTTTTTTTCCCACAACCACGTCGTGGACATAATACCACAGGCGAACTAACTTGTGCAGATTTCTCAAAGTCCACAATAACCAACTTGGTCCATGCACAAAGGCTTAGTAAATCAGCAGTTCAGTAGATAGTAGAGAAAAATGTCAAAAGAAAATTCAACCACAAAAATAATCTTAGTCAAACAAACACACCATGGGCCCTATCTTGCACCCAGCGCAATTGACTTTGTATACCGACGCATGTATCATTCCTATTTTGCACCCGCGCAAAGCGCGCTTTTCCCTCCACAGAAGCACGTCGCTAAACTAGGGAATGAACTTGCGCTCCCTGGGCGGTTCAGCGCAAAAAAGGAGGCGTGTTCCAGCGCAAACGTTCCTTCATGCTATTTTGCAGGTTTAGAAAACAATTGCGCAACTAACCAGGAAAAAATTGTTTAAAGTCAGTGGCGCGTTGCGCATGTTATTCATATGCTATTTTAAGGGCGCATGCTTGGCCATAATCAATGTAGCGTGTGCACAACGCGCATACACTTTGATTCTTTCATCTACACAGAAGCAGCAGTTTTCATTTTTGTAAATCATACATTATTATGATAGATAGATAGATAGATAGACAATTTATTATAAAAGCATACATCTAGCTTACACATTTACCCAAATTATCATACGCCTTTTTAACCGAAGTTAATTTGGGTGGGTTTATCCATCCCCAACGTCCCTGACGAGAGCGTTGCTCTCCTCGGCTGTGAACCGCTCCTGGCGCGCGCCTGGCAAATCCGCCGTTACAATAGGAATCCGCTTTAGAAAAAGCGCGTCTGCTCTTAAAGGGAATGTGAGATGACGCTCTGATTGGTTTATTTCACGTTACGCCCAAACCACACCTATGAATAATGAAGCTACTTCAGACCAACCCTTTTTAGATTTGCGCCAGGCGCAAGAGTCATTTATCCCGCCGGGAAAATAGCAACAGCGCCAAGACCCGCCCACAAAGTTACTTGCGCTTTGACACTTGCGTTTCAGATCGTTAAAATAGGGCCCCATATGTGTGGCTTTGTAAGGTCAGTGGGTGTGTCAGTGAGTGCGTGTGTAATTCCGGATGACGTGCGTCTTTAGAAGAGCGTGTGTTGTAGTTTGTGTGGGAGAATGAGAATGGCTTTGGCACTGACCCATCAAAAGTAGCAAGGTGCAAGGTCTCTGAAGAGTGTCTCTGTAGACTGGGAATCCGTGGATTCGGAGATGATCCTCTCTTCCGCCGCGCCGCTTTCCAATACGGACTGCTGAAGGTAAACGGTAAGTGAAGTGAAGTTGCTTGCTTTAGCGCCCTCACGGACCCGTTGAAAACGTCAGTCTGAAAGCGTCAAGCGACAGGACACGATCTCCCCGTTCCACACGGCAACTCCGACTTTTCCCACTCTTCAAACCCGCTCATGAGAACTGCATACTATTGTGGCGGCCCCCTTCCGGTGCGTGAGCCTCCCCCTTAAATTTGCGTCTCTAATTAATTTATGCACGCCTCCACTTACATCACCATATTAACAAAGTGAAAGTAGAAGTAATAGTTCATGGCAGTAGATCGTTTTTTTTCTCTTTTTTTTTTTTTTTTTCTCTCTGCCACACGTCTTAAGCATGTGTGTCAGCTAGCCCAATGGCGAGACGGAACATCACAGACGGGTGACGTCAAGACCAGGAAAGGATAAAAGCACATCTGGAATGACCGGCGTTAGCTTCTGTGCCTCAGCAAACGCTCTGTGTTCATCCTGTTTGTCCTATTTATTATTGTATTTCTCTATATTTTGCTTTACACATTTACAAGAAAAGAATGTCGAATAAACAGACATTCAAGTGGTGTGCTTCTCCCTGCCCTTGTTTCCTCACGGGTGGGGATACACATGAGTATACGTTATGTGTTTGGGAGCAGATCGTGCTCTGTCAGCCTTCGAGGGGGCTGACAGCGAGCATTGTGGGTTCCATCTCGCTTCCATTTTTTCCTGCACCCTCTGAGGAGGGTCAAAAAGCAGTCAAGTTTGTTGTTTCCTACCAGTTTGCTTCAGGTCGTCTAAATGGCTGCTTTGAGTACACCAGAGGCCAGCCTCGAGAGGCTGTTTCGCTTAGTAGATTTTCATGCAGATTGGAGGCTTCTGCCAAACGTTTCTTGATGAATCCTGCAGATTATAGAAGAAGATTACAGAATCCAGTTTGGTTCTCGTCCACCACGATTCAATGGAGTTCTACTCATGTTAGTACATACCGAGCAGGCTCTGGTGATGGAACAAGAAGTAAAGTCTCTGTTAGCAAATGAAGCTATAGAACGGGTTCCTCCACCAAACAGAGAGCCCGGGTTCTACCCCTGGTACTTCATTGTTCCCAAAAGGATGGAGGGTTGGGTCCTATACTAGATCTTCGTCATCTGAATTGTTCAGTCTAGAAGCTCAAGTTCAAAATGTTGACTTTGAAGCAGATTGTGACTCAAATCAGATCAGAGGAATGTTTTGTCACGATAGATCTAAAGGACGCATTTCCAGAGGTTTGCTTTTGGGGGCGAAGCATACCAGTATCGGGTTCTTCCCTTCGGCCAAGCTCTGTCACCCCGCACATTCACGAAATGCGTGGATGCAGCTCTGGCTCCGCTCAGACTGCAAGGAATTCACATTCTGAATTATATAGACGACTGGCTTATTCTAGCAGAGTCGGAGCAGATGGTGGTTCGGCATTGAGATGTCATTCTCGCTCACATGCAAAAGTTGGGGTTGAGACTGAATGCCAAGAAGAGTGTGCTTTCTCCAGGGGTGAACCCAATTCCTATGATCAAGATTACACGCAGGTTTCTCCGTGCCTTGGTTATATGGAGGAAACCTTAGTTCTTGTCCCAGTGTTAGGAGCTCATTGTCATTGCGTCACGCTTACAACAGATGCTTCTCTCACAGGCTGGGGCACGGGAATAGGAGGCCGCTCAGTTCAGGGTCTTTGGAGGAGTCATCATCTCTCTTGGCACATAAATTGCCTGGAGATTATGGCTGTCTTCATGGCACTGAAGCACTTCCTCCCAGACCTAAGAGGCGATCATGGCTTGTCTGCACAGACAACACATCAGTGGTCTCTCACATAAATCACCTGATCGCATCTACTATGCAAACTGGTGGCCCAGATCCTCCTGTGCTCCCTAGGGAAGATGCTGTCTCTGAGAGCAGTATACATCCCCTGGTACCAGAATGTAGGAGCACACATCCTGTCGAGATAAAGGAAAGGAGCGGAAAATAAAGCTTCACGCCCAGAAGTTTCCAAGCAGCACAGCAGTAATGACTTTATGAACTTCTTCACTTATAAGGTTGATAATATCAGGGAGAAAATAATAACTATGCAACCGTCTACTACACTATCGCATCAGGCAGTGCACTGTAGTCTCCCTAAGGAAAATTTCAATTCATGCATTGCTATAGGAGAGGAAGAATTTTCTAATATCATTAATTCATCTTTGTCATTAAGATACGTACCAAAAACTTTTAAGCTGGCTATGATTAAACCGCTTGTTAAAAAACGCAACTTGATCCTACAGAATTAGTCAATTACAGGCCGATCTCAAATCTACCTTTTCTGTCAAAGATACTATAAAATGCAGTATCTTCACAACTATGTTCCTTTTTAGAAAGAAATTTTATCTGCAAGGATTTTCAATCAGGATTTAGACCGTACCATAGTACTGAGACAGCTCTCATTAGAGTCACAAATGATTTGCTCTTATCATCCGATCGTGGTTGTATCTCTCTATTAGTGTTACTCGATCTTAGTGCTGCATTTGACACTATCGACCACACCATTCTTTTAAATAGAATCGAAAATTATGTTGGCATTAGTGGAATTGCTTTTGGCATTGTTTAAATCATACATATCTAACCGTTATCAGTTTGTAGCAGTAAATGAAGACGTCTTATCGATCAAAGGTTCAGTATGGTGTACTACAAGGCTCAGTACTAGGACCATTGCTGTTCACTCTGTACATGCTACCCTTGGAAGATATCATTAGGAAGCATGGCATTAGTTTTCACTGTTATGCTGATGATTTCTTCACACCCTGACGAAACTTACCAATTCACAAAATTAATGGAATGCATAGCTGATATAAAAAACTGGATGACTAGCAATTTCCTACTACTTAATTCTAAAAAAAAAAAAAAAACAGTGATTCTAATTATTGGACAAAAAACTTCCTCACGTAATAACCTAGAATACTGTCTAACACTTGATGGCTGATCTGTCAAGTCTTCGTCGTCGGTTAGGAACGTGGGTGTGCTCTTTGATACCAGTAAAACCACATTCTTTCATCTTAAAAATATATCTACGTCATATGCTCTCAATGAAAAATGCAGAACAATTAGTTCATGCGTTCATGACATCAAGGCTAGATTATTGTAATGCTATTATGGACCTGCACGCTTAATAAACTAACTACAGCTGGTCCAAAATGCAGCAGCTCGAGTTCTTACCAGAACCAGGAAGTATGACCATATTAGCCCAGTTCTGTCAACACTGTATTGGCTCCCTATTAAACAACGTATACATTTTAAAATATTGCTGATTACTTACAAAGTACTAAATGGTTTAGCTACCCAGTACTTGAGTGAGCTCTTAACGCATTATAATCCTTCACTTCTATTGCAATCTCAAAATTCCAGCCAGTTGATAATACCTAGAATATCAAAATCGACTGCTGGCGGTAGATCCTTTTCCTATTTAGCATCAAAACTTTGGAACAATCTTCCAAACATTGTCCGAGAAGCAGACACACTCTGTAAGTTCAAATCTAGACTAAAAACACACCTTTTTGGCCTAACATACACATAACACATTATAGACTTCTACAATTAAATGTTAGGCTGCATAGATTAGGTCAGCCGGAACCGGGAACACTCCCCATAAATCCTGATGTAGTTGTTACATCATAAGAAGGATGTACGCTAATATTAGTCTCTCTGTTTATCCGAGGTTTACTACAGTCCGCTGAATCCAGGCCGTATCCAGATCTGATGAAGGACCTGCGCCTGGACATGATGACAATGCTGTCCTGAAGTGTCAACCAGTCCCTCCCCTGTGAAGGCCTCCTTCCCTCCCCTTTACCTCAGTACAGATAAAATGTTGTCGGGATAATTCCAATTCGCATGGCTACGCAGACGCGACAAAAAAATTCTGTATTATAAAATTTTGAGGCCAGACAAGTAGTTTATTGAGGGTTGATTTGTAAAGAAGGACTACACGCCTGCGCACATATACTGTATATTCAAATGCACGTACCTTTGGACTGAACATGTGATGCACATGTGCGCGACATCTGCGTTTTTGAGGTATGTAATGGTTGCGGGAATCAGGCTTCTTCCAAAGCGAGCCCTCCTACACCTCAGAGTCCTGTACCTACGCCCTGAGGGCAGCAGGGCTAGAAACTCATTAAGTGGATGTGTGGGGTCCTGTTCTATTGAAATTGCAATGCATGTAATAGCTCTCTTATTAAGTTCTGTGAGGTTAAGTGTAGGAAGACCTATAGCTTTCGAAGCAATATTAGATACCTTTGTAAGTTTGGTCTGATTTTTAACAGAAAGCATATTGAAAAAACATACAGAACAATACAGTAAGATTGGGTGAATTATGCTTTGATAGAGTAGCTATAACAATCGAGGAGAGACGTGTAGTCCTTTGAGTTTTCGAATGACTGACATTCTTTGGTGACTTCTCTTCTGAATGTCCATAATGTGCTGATCAAAGGTGAGTTTGTTGTCCATTGTTACTCCAAGATATTTAAAACTGTCCACTATTTCAACTGTTTGATTATGAATAACAATAGGATGCTGTAGTGAAGAGGGACTGACTATCAGCTCTTTTGTCTTGCTAATGTTAAGATTCAGATAGTTATCCTCACACCACTGGACAAAGTTCATAACAGTGGTGTGATAATCCATAACAGAGTTGTTATCTTTGAGCAGGGCAAGAATAGCTGTGTCATCTGAATATTTTAAGTATTTGATGCTGGATAATGGACTGATGTTATCGTTTGTGTAAAGTGTATACAAAAAAGGACTTAAAACACAGCCCTGCGGTGCTCCAGTGTTGATGATTAGAGCAGATGATGTAATTCAGCCCATCCGTACTACTTGTTGCCTGTTGCTAAGGAAATGATGTATAAAATGAATCAGTCGAGTAGAGATGTTGAGGTGATACAACTTTTGAATCATCAGGTGTCTTTGGATGAAATTAAAAGCAGAGCTGAAGTCCACAAAGAGTATCCGAGCAAAATTGCCAGGGGAATCTACAGCGTCCTCTGTGCCCCTTTTAGCCTTATAGGCAAATTGAAGGGGTTCCAGTTGTGGGTTAACAGCTGGCAAGATGGTTTTCAGCAGCAGCCTCTCCAGGCATTTCATAATTATGGATGTGAGGGCAACAGGTCGGTAGTGGTTAAGCTCTATGGGCCGTGGCCTTTTGGGGACCGGGATTATAATAGACTTTTTCCATATGAGAGGTATGGTGGCAGTGAAATAAGCCTCACTGAAAAGTGAGTAAAAAATAGATGAAAGCTCCTGAGCGCAATTCTTCAGCACCTGTGCAGAGATGCTGTCGGGACCTGGGGCCTTGCCCAGCTTGCATCTTCTGAGCTGACACCTCACATCCTCCACACTGAAGGGTGGTGATTCATCAGGGTCTGGAGGAGGGAGGGATCTCAAAATAATTTCACATTCAGTTGAGAAATCCTGCTTGTCAAAACGAGCATAGAAAGTATTGAGTTCTTCTACAAATAGTGCTTGATCCGCTACAGTATTTACACATGAGGTATTTCCAGATTCACATCCTGTTAGTGTCCGAACTGTCTGAAATGCTTGTTTTGTATTCATATTGGAGAATTCATTTTCCAATCTGTCCTTGTATTTCAGTTTTGCCCTGAATATTTCATTCTTTATATTACGGGTTGCCAGTTTCAGGTCAACCCAATTCTTCTCTCTGAAGGCTTTATTTTTTTCGTTAAAGGGTTACTTCAGGATTTAGCATTAAGCTTTGTATTAGTAGAAAACCTGTAGTATTTTCGAATTACCATGCTTTCCCCCCTCATATCCCCCTGAGAGGAGAGATTTATGTATTTTTTGTCTGGAAAAAAATCCTCCGATGACGCAAAAATCGTCATTTTGCGTCATCGGAGGATTTTCTGTCCAGAGGCTAAAGACTACAGCCAGTAGGAGGAGCTGTTCCGCATGTTTTCAGCCCGCCCATACAGGGTGGGATCTCACTCACAGAATGTACACAGTATCAGCCGTCTTTCTTTGGAAGCTAAGCTAGCATGCTCTTGTTCTGTGGAGAAAGCTGAATAATAGGAGAAAGCTGAGTAAGTTACCATCTTCCTTTTCCCGGACTTGTCCGGCGGGCGAGACTGTTAAAAATGTCCGGGATTCGGCTTTTGCGTTCTGCGGTCGCCATTCATTGTTTACATGCACACCTCTCGTTTCAATCTAACTGAATTAATTCCGATCGGTGAATCTGACTGTAGTGTTTACATGAACGCTAAACAAGTGATTGGTTGATGTGCGTTTTAACATGGCTAAGAAAATTCCCGCTCCTCCGTGAGAGATGCGAGACCAGCGCGTCTCAGTAATCATGCCACCGGCCTTGCGCCGTTCTCCCGCGGCCGTCAGCCTCGTCCTGCTCGCCACAGTAAACATGATGAATGGCGACTGTAGAACGCAAAAGCCGAATCCCGGACATTTTGGGTCTCTAAATCCCTGGCAAACTCATCACTTACTTAGGCTAGCCTTGTTGTTTTCAACTGTGCTCTCTAACCGGTAGGCGTGGCCTCCTAAGGCAGCGAAGCAAGTGCATTCTGGGAGTTGTTGTCTTTCATCCACATAAGCCAAAAATACATTTTCTGGCTTTTCTCAGTCTAGAAAGCTCCAAATTCAAAAATTTCTCCACATTTCTTCTACTTAAATTACCTATTTTAAATACACATTCATCTTCCCAGAGGTGAAGTATCCCTTTAAGACATTGTTTTATTTGAGGGGTAATCCATGGCTTGGAGTTGGGATATCTCCTTACTGTTTTGACAGGTATACACGTGCTAATACAAAAGTGTATATAATCAGTGATAACAGAAACTTTATCATTCAGATTCCCATTAAAAATTTCCCAATCGGTACATGCCAAGGAGCCCTGTAGGCAGGTGATAGCATCCCCTGACCACTGTGGGGCGCTGTAGTGTTGTGGTCTGTGTCGTTTCAGTTGTTGTTTGTACAGCGGGAGTAGAGAGACGATGTTATGATCAGCTGCTCCCAGCGGGGGGATAGGAACACGTACGAAATGCATCAGGTACGTTCCCATAACACATATCCAAGATGTTTGCCCGCCTAGTGGGGATGTCCACATACTGTTGGAAAGATGGCAACACACAGTCCAGCTTGCAGTTGTTGAAATCCCCCAGAATGAACAGCGGAGCGCCGGGATACCTAGATAACTTTTCGTTAGCATCCCCGGCTATAAGCTCAGCTGCAGTGTTGATGTTAGTGCTGGGGGCAACGTAAACACAGCTGACCACAACAGGGAATTCCCGAGGCAGATAGTAGGGGCGAAGGGACACCGTTAGTATCTCCAGGTCGACTGTGCATGACTTGTGGTGTACTTTGATATTATTACACCACTTGTTGTTAATGTACAGGCATACCCCGCCGCCGCGCGTCTTCCCCGATTGCTCGGTTCTGTCTGCCCTGATTATTGTGAAATTGTCCAGACTGACTTCGGCATCCGAGATTGACTGGTCTAGCCACGTTTCTGACAGGGCTATGATACAAATATCCCTGAAGGCCCTTTCCAGTTTGCACCTGGCATGTAACAAATCCATTTTATTGCGAAGTGAACGTACATTCGATAGTATGATGGAGGGAAGAGAAGGTTTAAATGGACGTTTCCTAATTCTGCAACGAATGCCCCCACGTCTTCCTCTTTTCCTTGGCCGAAGCTCCAGTGGTAAAACCACATCAGGCTTGATGTTACACAGCAATGAGGACCGATGTTGTAAGAGCACATCACGACTATAGGTGAGTAACCTGTTGCAAGAGTCTGTTGGGTGTGCGTGGTTCCTGCAGATCAGCCATGCCGTTAAGATTAGGGCAATAATGGTAATCGCCTTGTAACGAGGAATCATTGTTCATCCAGCCGAGTGTAACTTAACATAAAAATAATTCTAATTAAAGTAAATCAAAATGAAATAAATCAAACTGAGTCAAACAAAGTACAGGCCGTGCTGTCGCAGCAGAGCATGCGCCAGTTTGCGTTTTTGAGGTTTGCGCAGAGATAATGGATAATCGTTTGCACCTTTGAACCTATTTCAGGGAATGCATTCTCAAGACACCAGGCACTGTTTTGTGCGGATGGGCGGCCGGAGCGCGTTAAGGGTTTTCCTGTTAGAACGGTGTTGTCTTCACAACAGAAGTGAATCAATCAATCAAAACTAACTTTAGCTGGACAATAACTTTATCCTAGAGCTGTTGTAAAGCCTAAACAATCTGTTACGGTAATTTCCTATTATCACTGTAAAGCTGCTTTGAAACAATCCATATTGTTAAAAGCTCTATATAAATGAAGGTGACTTGACTTGACTTGACTCGAGACAGGGGCTGAGGCCCAGGGAATGGAGACTTCACCCCAGGGTAGTGGAGCGTATATGGAAGGTTTACAGCCAAGCGGAAGTAGATCTGTTTGCGTCTCAGGATACGTTGCTATATCTTACAGACATGGCCAAGGCTGCGTCTGTACGCATTTCCCCCGATTGCTCTGCTCCCAGGAGTTCTGGAGAAGGTCTGAAGGGAACGAGACGCTGCGTCACCTTGCCTTACTTACTTGCCGGTCATTCCAGATGTGCTTTCCAGGTCATGACGTCACCCGCCCATGACGTTCCCTCTATCCATTGGACTAGTTGACACACGTGCTCCAGACGCAATCATGCAGAGGCATTTCCAAAGTGTCATTGACGCAGCGTCTCGTTCCCTTCTCAGAGAATTATGGTTACAGGCGTAACCTGAGACGTTCTTAGAATGTTTACTTAACAGTTATGAATACATTATTTATTATTATTCATGGAAATGTACTCCAAACATCCCCTTGGGAACATTGCTTATATTCATGTTTATATTATTAACAAATTATATAAGTTGTCAAATGTAAGAAATTCATTTATTACAGCCACAGGTATGGATTTCAAATAAAATAAAATTCAAGTACCAAATTTTTTTTTCGATCAACGCATTTTATACACCCCGTGTCACGGTTGTTGAATGCATTGTTTCCTTCTTGCCTCGTGTCGTTGTTGTTTATGTGTGAGTGGGCGTTGTCCCGCTCACGTGTCTGTCAGCGCTCCAGCTGATCATCATCATCATCACAATCACTGTTCACAGCTGCGATTCATTTCCATTCACTATATATACTCACACCATTCTCTGTTCCAGTGTCGGATTGTTTGTTGAGGTCCTGTGATTGCCGTGTCTGTGTTTCCCGCGGAGTTGCCGTGTCTGTGTTCGCCTGCCTTGTCTTCCTGCCGTTCTTGTTCTTCGTCATTGGGTTCACCGCACTCCAGCACCGGGATCGGGATTAATCACCGGCACAGCACCAGCGCCCCACAGACCATCAAGTCCCTGCACGAGCCTGAGTCGCCGCCCTCCGTTGTTCTGAACTGTTTGTCTGACCCTTTTGAGCTTAATAAACACTTTTGAGAACCTGCAACTGTTTCCAGTTTTGTCCGACCATGACAGAACAATCCGACCAATCCATGGAAGCAGCAGGTGGCGCCGCCGCAACGATGGAAGACTTTGTTCGTGCAAGTATTCAAAGGATGGACGCTCAGGACCGCCATCAAGGGGATGCGGCGCGCGCGATTCAGGCTCTCGTCACGGAGGTGTCCGAGCTGACCCAGCTTTTTCAACAGCTGCAACCTCCCGCTGCGCCAGCCGCACCGCCCGTCCCTCCCACACCACCGATGCCCGCCTCCCAGTCGGAACCTCGCCTTCCGACTCCTGAGCCATACTCTGGTGAGCCTAACTTTTGCCGGCCGTTTTTGACTCGATGCGGCATGCATTTTGCACTCCAGCCCCGGACATTTGAGAGAGAGGAGACGAAGGTGGCATTCGTACTCACTCTACTGACTGGGAGAGCGGCACTATGGGGGACGGCGGTGTGGGAGAACCAAGAACCATGCTGTTCCTCGTTCCAGGAGCTCTCCTCGGAGATGAAAAGAGTTTTCGACCGCGCGGTCGCGGGGAGAGAGGCTGCCAGGGTTTTGTCTGATCTACGCCAGCGAGAACGATCTGTTTCAGATTATGCCATTGAGTTCAAGACCCTGGCGGCCGAGTGTCGCTGGAACGAGGAAGCGCAGTGGGATAGGTTCCTGCATGGGCTGGCCGACCGCGTCCAGAGGGAGATCTACGCCCTGGACCTACCCCCCTCACTGAACGGACTCATCGATCTGGCTCTGAGGGTGGACGCCCGACTAGCCCGGGTCGGACCACGCGCTCCACCCAGCCTGCCTCGTGGGGGGGTGGAACATCAGTGGTCCAGCGGCATGGACGCGGCCGGTCCCTCCGATCCCGAGCCCATGCAGGTGGGTCGAGCTCGACTTTCCCGGGAGGAGAGGGAGAGGCGGAGATCCCTTGGCCTTTGCCTGTACTGCGGGGGAGCCGGACACTTTGCTAACAACTGCCCGGTAAAAGGTCAAGCCCGATAGTAAGCATGAGGCTACTATCGGGTGGGATCTCCGCCGAAAAGTCCTCATCTACATCCACCATCCTCCCGGGAAGACTTAGATGGTCTGTCCACGATCATCACTGCACCGCACTGGTGGACTCCGGGGCCGAAGGTAATTTCATGGATCGCACCTTTGCACTACAGTTTCAAGTCCCACTCAGAACACTTCCCCAGAGAATCACTGTACATGCACTCAATGGACAGTCACTACCAACCATCTCCCAGGCCACCGAGAACATTACACTCATCACCTCAGGGAACCATGCAGAGACAATATCATTCTACATCACGGACTCCCATCACACCCCCATTGTCTTGGGTCACCCCTGGCTCCATCAACACAACCCCCGCATTGACTGGAAACAGAGAACCATATCAGCCTGGAGCACTGAATGTCATAGTTCTTGTCTTGTGTCTGCCTGTTCTGTTGTCTCTGTTCCTGTGTTGCAGGAGGAAGCAGTGGATTTATCAAACGTGCCCGCGGAGCACCGTGACCTGAGGGAAGTGTTCAGTAAGTCAAGGGCTGCTTCTCTCCCTCCGCACCGTCCCTACGACTGTGCTATAGATTTACTGTCAGGTAAGTCTCCGCCTAAGGGCAAGATATATTCACTCTCGGTTCCGGAGAGGGAGGCTATGGAGAAATATATTTCTGATTCTCTAGCATCCGGGTTCATCCAACCTTCCTCATCTCCAGCGGGGGCGGGGTTCTTTTTTGTGGGGAAGAAGGATGGATCGCTGCGACCTTGTATTGATTACCGGGGGCTGAACAACATCACGGTAAAGAATACTTATCCTTTGCCGCTGATGTCTTCAGCCTTCGAGAGGTTGCAGGGAGCATCCATCTTCACAAAGCTGGACTTACGTAATGCTTATCATTTGGTCCGTATCAGGAAGGGGGATGAATGGAAGACTGCCTTCAACACCCCTAGGGGGCACTTTGAATACTTGGTCATGCCCTTCGGTTTGTCCAACAGTCCCGCAGTCTTCCAGGCACTCGTCAATGACGTGCTGCGAGACATGATCGATCAGTTTATTTATGTTTACCTGGATGACATTCTGATTTTTTCCTCGTCTCTCCAGGAACACGTGCAGCACGTCCGACGAGTACTCCAAAGGTTGCTAGAGAATGGGCTTTTTGTCAAGGCGGAGAAATGCGCTTTTCATGCACAGTCGGTTCCTTTCTTAGGACACATCGTGTCGGCTGAGGGTATGCGTATGGATCCTGACAAAGTTAAGGCTGTGGTAGAGTGGCCAAACCCAGATTCCCGTAAGGCCCTACAGAGGTTTCTGGGGTTCGCCAATTTCTACCGGCGTTTTATTCGCAACTTTAGCCAACTAGCCGCATCTCTGACTGCCTTGACCTCCCCCAGAACTGCGTTCAGGTGGTCGGAAGCAGCCGAAACTGCTTTTTCCAACCTCAAGAGCCGCTTTGTTTCGGCTCCCATCTTAATCGCCCCTGATTCCTCACGTCAGTTTGTGGTGGAGGTCGACGCGTCAGAGGTGGGGGTAGGCGCAGTTCTTTCACAACGCTCACCCTCAGACAACAAGATGCATCCATGCGCGTTTTTATCCCATCGCTTATCACCAGCTGAACGAAATTACGACATTGGCAACAGGGAGTTGTTGGCGGTCAAGTTAGCCTTGGAAGAATGGCGTCATTGGTTAGAGGGGTCCGGGGTACCCTTTATCGTCTGGACGGATCATAAGAATCTGGAGTACATTAGATCCGCTAAAACGTTGAACTCCAGGCAGGCGCGGTGGGCACTTTTTTTCGGCCGTTTTGATTTTACCCTCTCGTATCGTCCGGGTTCCAAAAACATCAAACCCGATTCTTTGTCGCGTATTTTTGATCGATCCGAACTCGCACCTACTCCCGAGCGTATTTTTCCTGAGACCCTAATTATCTCTACGCTCACTTGGGAGGTCGAATCGAGAGTCAAGAAGGCTCTAGAAGGGGTAACGCCTCCGATCCGGTGCCCACCGAACTGCTTATTTGTGCCGGAGGAACTACGTCCAGACGTTATTCGGTGGGGCCTTTGTTCTAGTCCAGCCTGTCATCCAGGAGTTAGTCGCACCCTCTATTTGGTCAAACAACGATTCTGGTGGCCGCTTATGGCTCGCGACGTTCACGATTTTGTTTTGGCTTGCTCAGTTTGTGCTATTGGTAAGTCGTCTAATCGACCCCCAGATGGGTTACTCCAACTGGCACGCTGTCGGTGCCTTCGAGACCCTGGTCCCATATCGCTCTAGATTTTGTTACCGCCCTCCCACCCTCCCAGGGTAACACGGTAGTTTTAACCGTGGTGGACCGATTCTCGAAGGCAGCCCACTTTGTTCCCTTGCCCAAATTACCCTCAGCCAAGGAGACAGCGGTTGCAGTCGTTAATCACGTCTTTCGGTTACATGGCCTCCCGACAGACGTGGTTTCCGACAGGGGTCCCCAATTTGTGTCCAAATTTTGGCGAGAGTTTTGTAAGTTACTGGGGGCGACGGTCAGTCTGTCTTCCGGGTTTCACCCTCAGAGCAATGGTCAAACTGAGAGAGCCAACAAAGACCTGGAGAGAACCTTGCGATGTACGGCTGCCAGGAATCCTTCCTCCTGGAGTCAGCAACTGCCTATGGTGGAGTACGCCCACAATTCGTTGCCAGTGTCAGCTACGGGCCTATCTCCTTTTGAGTGTAGTATAGGATACCAGCCACCGGTCTTTCCCAGTCTGGAATCCGAAGTCGCGGTCCCCTCCGCTCACGCCTTTGTCCAGAGGTGTCACCGCACATGGACAAGAGCCCGTGAGACTCTCCTCCGTGTGCGGGCGCACACCAAGGCCAAGGCCGATCGCCACCGGTCTAGGCCTCCCGTATACGTCGTCGGTTCCAAAGTGTGGCTTTCTACTAAGAACATTACGCTCCGCTCCGTATCCAATAAACTGGCTCCTAAATTCATTGGCCCGTTTTCTGTCACCAAAATTGTTAGTCCGGTGGCAGTCCGCCTCAACCTCCCTCCAGTGTACAGGAGAATTCATCCGGTATTCCACGTGTCCAAAATTAAACCCATTTTTTTTCCCCGCATTAATCCGCCTGCCCCGGTTCCCCCACCGCCGCGACTCGTAGATGGGGAACCATCCTATTCGGTCCGTCGCATTATGGACTCTAGGCGGAGGGGACGCGGATTCCAGTACCTGGTGGACTGGGAAGGTTACGGTCCGGAGGAGAGAAGTTGGGTTCCAGCTCGTGACATCCTGGATCACTCTCTTATCGATGATTACAGTCGACAGGTAAGGGAGTCTGGGAACGCCATGAGGCGTTCCTAGAGGAGGGGGTACTGTCACGGTTGTTGAATGCATTGTTTCCTTCTTGCCTCGTGTCGTTGTTGTTTATGTGTGAGTGGGCGTTGTCCCGCTCACGTGTCTGTCAGCGCTCCAGCTGATCATCATCATCATCACAATCACTGTTCACAGCTGCGATTCATTTCCATTCCCTATATATACTCACACCATTCTCTGTTCCAGTGTCGGATTGTTTGTTGAGGTCCTGTGATTGCCGTGTCTGTGTTTCCCGTGGAGTTGCCGTGTCTGTGTTCGCCTGCCTTGTCTTCCTGCCGTTCTTGTTCTTTGTCATTGGGTTCACCGCACTCCAGCACCGGGATTGGGATTCATCACCGTCACAGCACCAGCGCACCACAGACCATCAAGTCCCTGCACGAGCCTGAGTCGCCGCCCTCCGTTGTTCTGAACTGTTTGTCTGACCCTTTTGAGCTTAATAAACACTTTTGAGAACCTGCAACTGTTTCCAGTTTTGTCCGACCATGACACCCCGCCCTAGTCATCTAACACGGATATGCATTTGCTTAGCAATAAGCATAATGCTGTCCCTGGCTGCAGCCAAAATCCCATACTTCCCTACTATGTAAAACAGTATGTGAGTAGTATGTCCAAATTCACAGTAATCATAAAAGAGTAAGCAAAAAGTACCCGGGTGGCATACTTATTTACTTCTTCTACTTTCTGTGAGATTCTGAAGTGTGCATACAATGGACACTTTACTATCTCATGAGGCCACGGGAGAGGTTTTTTGAATGGCAGTGAAGCGACGTAACAGATGCTGGTAGATCACATGATAATGACAACATGGCGAATATAGTAAGTCCAGATTATATATATACTACATGCATTCATACTATATATAGATATGTATATGTAGATGCTTCATTCCACCGCACCAGACACGTAGGCATGCCTGCCATCTTGCAACGGTCAGTGTGTTGTCACTCACAGTAAGAATCAATGATGCCACAACATTGTGCAGATTCTGGTTGTGAAACCGCCAATATTTATATTCCAGAAGAAATGGGTTTTACAGGTGAGAATGTGTTGGTTTGTGTTTTTATATGTAGATTAACTCAATATTACATGTTTTTACTAAGACACTTCTAATGTTTTTACTTTTACCATGGTTACTTTTTAATGCCGTGTCAGCTGACGCCTTCGTCTTGTTGTATTGTGTTAGTTTAGTGAAATCATCTGCTGAAGTCCATTTCATATATAGATATTCACACATATGTCTAACTACAGTTGCAGATGCTGTCAACTTGCTCTTGAATGTTCACGGACCGCTCCAATATGGAGGACGGTTTACGTATAGCGGCCCATTGAAACAGGAATCTATGTATTCCTTTGCCAACACCTACGTACTTCCTTGTTAGCCTCTTGTTTGCCTGCACTCTTAAAAAAAAAGGTTCCAAAAGAGCTTTTTTTTTTTTTTTTTGTGTGAAGAACATTTAAATAATCTAAAGAAACTTTTTTCACTATAAAGACCCTTTAGTGGTTCCATGGAAGTTAAAAGTTTTTCATGTAACCATCGATGCCAATAAAGAACCTTTATTTTTAAGAAAGTGTGTATACCCCTGTGTTTCAGTCCTTGTTTTTCTGTCATTGTCTTTACATGCATTGTTGTGAAGCTGTTGCTTTTCATTTCCCCATTTAGATCATCATCATTATCATCATCATCATCTTCTTCTTCTTCTTCTTCTTCGTCTTCTTCTTCCCATTTTGGATTATCTTTGTTTGGGTGTTTTGTTGATAAACTGCTGCAAATAGGTCCTTGCCTCTCATTCCTATGTAACCACAAACAGAACGACTGACCAATAAGTCTGGATCTAGCAGCTGTACGTCTACTTCTCCTCACCCAGGATGATCGTTACCTCGAGAACAATACAATTGAGTTTTTGGACTCAAATGTAAAAAAGGGGCATATATATATGCTCATCAAGGTTGCATTTATATGATCAAAAATAGAGAAAAAAATTTAATATTGTGAAATATTACAACAATTTAAAATAATAATTTTCTATTTTAATATTCTATATCAGGGTGGATGAAGGCTAGCAGCCGCAACGCGTAGGTGTAGGCCTACTTTTGCTTCTCACCATAACAATTTTAAAAGTTATAGCCATGAAGAAATAAAGGCTTTTTAAAGTTTTTTCACCAATTCGAGTGCCTTGGACTTTTTCTAATATGGTTTTTGTTTTTGTTTTATTATGTTTCCTTCAGTGCAGTTATAGTATTATTATAGTTTTTTGGACAAAAAACGTTAAAATTGTAGTGATTTATGACCTTTTCCCACCCTGTTTCTCATCTCTGATTCAAACAGTCTGTTTTGGGGGTGTTTCCCCTTTAAGAGTTCAGTGTTAACGCCCACTGTTATGATTGGCTAACGTCATTGGCTAAAAGTAGTTTTAAGATGAAATACATTACTTACAGTTTGCGGCGGCGTTGGGACCCAGAATAGTCGGCACGACCTGATCTTTAAGCAAAGGTTTTCTGGCAAAGCCAGCATCATACTGCAATTTGTTCTCAAAACAGTCATCCTTGAAATGTAGAGAACACACGCTTAAATTAACACAGCCGTGACTGGGACGTCCGCAAAAAATAAACTGCATCCATTTTTCCCTGATGTCTGGATCGTTCGGTAGCGTCTTCAAACATTTTGTTTGTCCACAGCCAGGAACAGCACATCTGCGTCATCACAATCTTCTGTAAACAGACACTCGCTGCACGTCAACTGAACACCTGTGGGGTGACAACGATGCGATGATGCGAAATGAGGCATAGTTGTCTTGCGCTGGAGGCGGTCATATGCAAACGACTGGTACGTCACTTCGTACCGTGACGTCACTTCTTACCATGGATCCCCAACGAGCTGTAATCAGAGCTTGATTAAATAAATGCTTCGTTTATAATGGGGAGGACGTCTTAAGCTATGAAACTTGCAGGAAGTTTTAATGGTACAAAGACCTCTTATATACCAAAAGATCAAGGCAAATTTGGTTTCTCATGTCATGACCCCTTTAATGCATTTGCAACTCCAAACTGGTAGTAGCATCGACCTGCAATGTATTTTACTTGGCATTCATGATCTGTGGAAAGCAAAGTCCTTGGATCCATGGAATGTTTAGACCTTTTCTCCTCAGTATTTTCTGCAAAGCTGACAATGCAGAATGAGAAATATTAAACCGTGCTGCCCATTCTGCAAAACCTTTAATATAATCAGAATCAGAATCACTGGTTTGTTTGTCATCGCTGTCATTATTCAGAGATGGGCATGGGTACTCAAAACGATTCACGTTGTGATTTGCGGTACAAAGCTGAACCGAGGGGCTATCATCATCATTACTGTAATCAAATGAATTGTCAGCATCCTCAAGTAAAGCCAGGGCAGTAGAGCTTCTGTCAGAAGGATGCAAAAGCCCATCAAGGGTCTCAAAAGAATCATAGTGTTTCATTTTCTAAATCGTCTATTAGGGTAGGAGACACAGCTCGATTAAAACAAGACAAAACATAATCTTTGACTAGCTCTATGTGCTCTGTCACTTTATTCTTCGCCTTTTTGTCCGCTGCGAGCAGTCATTCTCCATTTTCTCACCAAAAAAAAAAAAAAGGAATCTGAAATTTAACAGCAGTAGAAGATTAAAAAGCAGAATTTAAAATAATTAACAAATGATTAAAAACAACATGAGTCCTGTGATTAGTGAAAATGTACATCAGCGTAATGCTTCTTCATGCATGACTAGTTAAGACATGTTAGTAAAGTACAAAAATTAAAAGATTAAAATGAATTACATCTCATCTCTTTTCACCTAATTAACCTAAAGGCACAACTATAACATAAGTTTAGGATAATTTCTAAAAGATCAATGGCGATCATAGGCCTACTGATTCATTGAGATAACAGATAATTAAGATACATCTATCAATCCTGTATGTGGATAGCCTGGCTAACGTCAGACCTCTTCTCATTGAGACGTGGTCTGGGAACCACATGTTCATTTTCTCGTATTTGAAACATGGTTTACGAATGCCCAGAGCCGTTTATTGGGCGCTACGAATGTCTATCAAATGCGCCTGTACGTAGCTCATAGCCAATCGTTTCAATTATACCAGATGACGTATGTAGAGCGACAGAAATTCGATGAGGAAGAAGACAAAATAAACCTGCATTCTAAACTACTTAGAACACTATCTAAGGCTGCATCGAAAGGTAACTTCGCGTCTGATGCCATGTTGGATCCATAGATAATATAAACAAACTGCTTTTTTGTGTCGCATAGACGTCGTCATTGTCTTGCTGCTCCCTCCCCGTTCTGTGATTGGTTCCCTTTTTTGAGGGGAAAATCTGGTCCATGGTGTCCAGGCTGCCTAGCAGCGTGAATAAAATCGCGCTGCGCGCAAGGGGAGCATGGGGAAACCCAGGCTAGTATGTGGAGACATCGCATTAGAAACTGCTTGACCGGATCACTTAATCAGCGAGTCAACTGATTGATTTCAAATGAATCATTCTGTCAGTTATGTGAATTTATTCAACAGGTTCACTAAAAAGAACCGATTCAAAAAACGAATCGTTCACACCGGCTGCGAAGCACAAACGCCTAGAAGTGCAATGAAGCATTCTTGCACGATATACTGCCTCGGTCATTATTATGAGACCGAACAATTATGAAAAATATGTTAAGCGTGTAAAAGGGTGAAAAGTCGGCACGCACACACTTTATTATATAAAATTTGCTGGTTAACCAGGAGTTAAACAGGAGATATTTGACGGTGATGTTCTGGAAACTTGTTGCCAGGAGAGAGGAGACCGTTAGTTTTTTTCTTTTTTTTTTAATGAAAAGGCGGGAGGAGGCAATCATTATAGCTTGTGGAAGAAGGGACAGCATGATGCAAGTGCTCTACTCTTTTAGATATATTATTAGAAAATATTGTTTTAAGCACATTTTTTGCACACATACATTAAAAAAGTAAGTGTTTTATAAGGCCATGAAACTTACACAAAAAAATATTATTTGACAAACATGCTGTGAATTTTGTATTATTATATCAAATTAAATAAACTAGTCAAATATTTGAAAATGTTTTTAATTTTTAATACACAATTATGCCGGTTACTTTTTAAACAAATACAAACCAAATTCAGTTATTAAAATTTAGTCTAATATAGCCTAATTGGGGCCCAAACAAAACCCGCAAATAAACAATGACTACGTTTACAAGCTGTCAATATTCTGGTTATGGTCGGGTTAAGGTCACTATTTGGGTTTCTGAAACATTCGGAATAACCCGTTTACATGCGTGAGTAGAGAGAGTTACTCCTGTATACATGGAATTGTCAATATCCCGATGTAAACGGCGACGCACAGTTAGCGTATTGACGTACGGACAACCTTAAGACGCAATATGCGTCATTTCCGATTCTTCTTCCTGTATCCAAAGACAACAACAACAGCAGCAGCACGCGGATAATGAATAGTTCGGGGCAGATAGCGATCGCCTTTTTTTTACGCTTTCCTCCTCGCTCCAAAAGTGTGGTGCTGTGCTGCGTCTCGCCATGTTTACCTCTACTTCTTGTTTACTTCCGGTATACTGCACGCGGGTTTTTGTATGCGCCGTCTCTACTCAAAAGACCAAGATTCCTTGCGAATAGAACATGCGCAGAACACAAATCAATGTTCCTTTTGATGGGGATATGCCGATACGCGTTTACATGACCAAATATTCGGGTTAGAAAAGGGGTACCCCAGGTATCATATCCGGGTTTTTAAAAACCGGGATATGAGCATATTCATGTTTTTGCCGGTGTTTACATGGCCGTGCGCGACCGGGTTATTGCTAATATCCCGGTTTTGAACGGGTTATTGGCTGCATGTAAACGTAGTCAATAATGGGCAGCCTAACTGGAGCCCACAACCTAAACCAAACTGGGGCCCATAATAACCCCATCAAAGTGCCCACTTTGAGCCCATGCCCACATGACACCCATTTAACCCTGAGAAAACCCATGTGGGGTCCACATGGACATGTTGGCTGGATTGTCATGTTAATTATAATCAAATGTAGCCTATTTTGTTTTATTGACCACAATATTATCATTAAATATAAGTTGGGCACTTTTGATTAATTTTTTAATTAATTTTTTAATTAAAGGGGCAGGGGCTTGAGGCCTCAAAGCAATTCCCGAATTCATCCACACCTTTGGGAGCTAGGGAACTGATTGAGACGCACCCCTAGTGTGCCTCCAGGAACAGGGTTGGGAACCACTGCTTTGTGCAATTGTAATTCTAGTGTAAATGCATTCATGCCAGCTGCATTAAACAGTATGCGTAAATATACCTAAATGACAAATTAGAAAAAATATAAATATCATGGATATTGTTATCGGCTTATGGTAATAGTTAAATTACTGTGTTTGCATATAGCCTACATTGTTACTGTGTCTCAGATGCAATCAACTCTGTGTCTGTAAAGGTGTGAACCAAATGGTCCATACATATTGCCTGACATCGTCATACTCAGATTCTAGTCAGAATGTGAGTCTGATACTGCTCCATTGAGCTTTGATTATGGGACGTGTTTCAACCGAATCAGGAAGGAAAATGCACTCAATTGGACAGACCTACAACCAATCAGAGCAACGGAGTAAGTTTTCATTCATGTTTCCGATCGACAAATGCCTTGAATGCAGTTCTCTGTTCCTCTTTTAAAATTAATGTGCTGTCGATATCTTCTACAACAGACGCGATGGCGGAATCTACACATAATGTTTCATAAACAAAGATGTTACCTTGACAGTTTTCAGCATCCCTCCACTCACTCTCGGCTTGTTCTTCCACAGCCTGGAATAGGGCGGGAGTACTTTGGGTTCGGGCCGAATGCCGAGCCCGGAGCCTCTCCTCGGACAGCACGTCAAATATGCATTTATTCTATCTGACTTATTTGTAAGTGTGAACTCGTGAAATCTCAATTCTCCAGCGGCAGTCATAACGAATTCAACCCAAGCGCTCGTTGGTGACGTGGGTGATTACGTTGTTCATCTGTCCATCATCGTATAAAGCCCGCCCTGACAATTTGATTGGTCCGAACAATTTTCTCAACGGATCGAGTCCAGACCGAACTTCCCGACCTTTAACACTCTTGAGGAAAGCCTATCACAGATAAAAGCCTTGGGCGGTGCAATTTTGTAATGTTTGCCATTAAAATGTGTTCCTTCTTGAATGACAACTTTCAAATCATCAACAAATTCCTTTAGATAATTATGCACTGAAGAAGGTTTGCCAGAACCTGAATAAAATCTGATTAAAAATACACTAGAATTTTCAAGTTCCTTAATCCGACCATGAATGGGCCACAGATTCACTGCAGAACTTCTAAACAGGGGCAACCCATCTATATTTACATAAAGTGTAAGGGAATCAATAAGTTCATTTAAGTCACATGTAGAATACAACTCTGCCATTAAAGGGGTCATGACATGGTTTTTGTTTTTGTTTTATTATGTTTCCTTCAGTGCAGTTATAGTATTATTATAGTTTTTTGGACAAAAAACATTAAAATTGTAGTGATTTATGACCTTTTCTCAGCCAAAAATTATGTGTGATTTATTTTATTTATTAATTGAGGCATTTTAGCAATTTTAGCAACAACAAAAAAAGCCCTCTTGGGCTGTTACAATATGAATTATTAAAATGATCCTGACCAGTCCTCAAAAGTTACACAAAAAGTTGTAAAATAAATTCAGAAACGTTAACTGCACAAAAAATAACAACATAAAATGTACTAAAATAATTTTAATTCATGCCTAACCTATAAAACACAAAGCGTAATGCGAGACCGTCAAACCGCCAAATCATTTCATTGTGTTTTACATCAGGAGCAGCTCTGCAGTTCGAGAGTTGAAGAGCACAGAGACAATCTGCAGAGCCGCTGAGAAAGTTACGGATGGATTTATTCCATCCGCACGCACTGAAACACAAGTTCTTCCACCAACGAATGGAACTGTCTGTGTTTTTTTTTTTTTTTTTTTAAAGAATGTCATTCCGGTTTATGCAATTGCTTCAAATAATTTTGCACACTGTTTTGAGTGCCTTGCACATTTTCTATTTAATTTTGAACTTAGTACAGGAAGCTCTGTACTAAGTCCTTAAAGCAAAAGTCCTTAAAAGCAAATCCCTGTAAAATGTGTTTCTCTGTCATTTGCTACCAGACTGTAGAATATAGTGGAGTGTAGTATAGTTTAAACTGAAGTGAGTCAATATCAAAATGTATTTCATCAAGTCTTTCAGTTAAAATGAGTATAAGAGATTGCATCCAGGTAATAAAATTCAGTCATCCATTAACAGTTTAAAACATTTATTTTTGTATATTATGTATTGTACCATATATATATATATATATATATATATATATATATATATATATATATATATATATATATATTTTTTTTTTTTTTTTTACTATATTTGTATGCAGTTTTCTATGTACTATTCATTAGTCTGCAATTATAAAGAAAACAAACTGAAAATAGCTAAATCATTCTCATTTTTTTTTTCCACTGACATTGTTGTCTTGTACTTTTTTATCGCTTTGGTACTATTTTCACAAGCAAGAGGTGAATTTTCAAAACTCAATCACACAACAACAGATAATCAGATATATGCACTTTGATTTGAGCAAATTTTTGTCAATTATGTAAGTACAAAGTCACAAAGTATCCTTTACACTGCAGATAATAAGTGGTTCATCTATAATGCATTTCATTCGTAACTGCCTTTCATAATACTATCAAACATTTTATTTGCATCTCTTTTTTTTCGTTCAGTTTAATACATTAGTCAGTCATTTAATCCAACTGATCTTAAAGGTTAATCAATCAATCGATCAATCATTGGTCCATCTATACATTTCTGTAGATACAGCTTCAATAGATGTCTGTATGTGTAACCAACAGATTACAGTTATCAATTTTGCTTATAAAAGTATGTGAGGAACACTGCAGTTGACGTTTTATTGTACATAAGTACAAAATAATCATTTAATTTTTCTTTGATTCAAGGAAATTGAACCTATGTTGGGATTTGATTATTTTCATCAATACTGTAATATTCTTTAATATTTTCTTTACTAGTTATTTTACAGTGATGTATTTATAGAACCATTATGAAATATCTATCACATATATTGTACATTTAATGTACAAACAACTACACAGTGAAACTATCAGTATCTTGTGTGTGGGTGATCTGAATTAGTTTTTCTCGATTGCTAACACTATAACTGATTCAGTTGGCACAATTTCCCCATTTCAAAGAAACTGCTATAGTACACTGTAATGAAATTTGGCCAAATGTGCCGAATTTAAAAGATGCTGAATTTATTTATTCAAAAAAATCTGTAATTCACAGTATACTGCATTGTGTTGCATACCAGGTTCATATTCATAGTTTTTCCTAAAGCTTATTGATGTATTTTACTGTATCTACACTCTTTTATTTATGTTGTATACTGTAATAGACATTGAGTTGTAAAATAATTACTGATTCCCAATAAGAAGTTTTTGTCACATTGTTACGAATTAATCTCACTGACGTTAACTGGCCAGGAAAGTAGTCTGTGTATTTTTTATGATTTGTGTCATTTGAGGCCAAAGTTTGATTCTGACAACAAGAGAGAATAATATTTGTCTAAAATATTAGATTCTTGACATGACAGTCAAAATGGTAAATTGATTAATGAACTGTGTAAGCAATCGAGAAAAACTAATGTTTCTATGGTATTTCATAATGATAAACAAATTATTCTGCAAGTGCAATGCTTCTTTAAAAAAATGGAATCACAATGCAATGTTGTAAACACTGGACAGCCTGTTACAGCTGAGGACTTTTGGGTTTTATGTCTAGAGCTCTGAAAAATGACATCAAGATTCTGAAATTAGTACCAAAGTGATGGTAAAAACTGAAATTAGACATGCATCAGATGGAGAGAGACAGATGGCAGATAACTGTTATATAAAATACAGGCACTGTACAATACAGTATGCCATGTAATAATGTAAACAAAGGCCTTACCATAGAGACTGCCAAATTACTGTAGATCTAAAAAGATTCACTACAGTATACATTCATATCAAATGTTCTTATTACATGTTACAATAATCTTGAAAAAGAAAATATGTACAACTGTAATGAAAGCATGAGATCAGGATTTGAAAGAATGACTAGCGGTGTTACAAGTAGGAGGCCTGTTATATTTCTCTCTTGTTTTAAGACTTAAAAATAGAAACAAGTACTCTATTAAGACATGGAGGATATACTTGAGACAAAACATGCAGTATGAAATATACACATAAATCAATTATTAAAAAAAAAAAAATTATTAAAAAAGAATTTAAACAAAAAAAAGCAAACTATCACTGCAATATATGGACACTAATTGGATGTAACTTGAACCACATTAATAATCAAGTACATTTAAGTATAAACTTGCTTAAACATTAGAGAAATAATTAACTGTCAAATCTTGACATATCTTTGCTGAGTCTATTTGGACAGCTACAGAAATTAATTTCAAGTTGAATAGCCATTTAACAGTGAATTAATGAAAAGGGCTCTTGAGTGGACACATAATTCCATCTCATCACATAATTTCATGGGTGCAAAAAAAAAAAAAAAAAAAGATATGAACCAATAAGAAAAAGAAAAGAAAATCATCAGAAATCAGAAAGTGCAGGAGTTCAGCAGCTGTGCTGGAGCGGGTTCTCTAGATTACATCTGCCCTTTCTTTGATAGGACTTCTGCTTCCTGTGAAGAAACACAGAAAGCCTTCGGATTAGTTCAAATTAGCAGTGAGAACCTGTTCTGTACAGTAGAGGAAAGAGAAGAGCATGTCCATGAAGCAAAGGCCATCAGACGGGACACTGTGTCCATAAGGCTAAACATTAGCACTCAAACATTCCTAAGAGCGGACACATACCGTGCACATGAGGAGGGCATAAAGGACCCTTTTGTCTGTCAGAACACCTACCTTTGAACCTGGGGGCGCAGTCAAGCCAAGAAACGCATACACAGCATTGTCTTCACGGGCATCGAAAAATGCCTCATAGTTCTGGAGCACAGAAGCATCATTTAGGGAGCAGATGGCAAGAGAAAGCATTGCTCAATTCTTAGAGTCTGTGCATGAGTAAACCAGTCAAAACACAAGACTGCAGTTCTTCTGATATTTGAAAATTACCTGTGCAGAAATGTGTCCTGCGCAACACTGAAACTTACAGAAATAGATTCATTTTGAAACCTTCATCACCTTCGTGAAAGGCATTTGTTGAGTGCGGGTAAACTATTTTCTCTTAAAGGAATAGTCTGGGTTATATCTGTGACAAATTGTTAAAGGATTGGTTCAACCAAAAAAAAATCCGGTCAGAATTTATTCAGCCACATGTTGTTCCAAACTTTCTTTCTACTGGGAAATACAAAATAAGATATTATGAAGATTTTTTCAGTTGTTTGTTTGTTATATTGCCAACTGCGTGTGCAACTGATATATTGTGTCTGGGGAGAGGGCGTGGCTTCTGGCCATGTAGAGGAGAGGCCAAGTTTGAATCTTGTTTGCAAACTGAAAACCCTGCATAGTGCACCTTTAAAGGGCTTTTGCTTTGAAAGGGATGAGTTGAAAATATTTTATGTGGTTATTGACAGTGTGTCACAGATACTGTCCAAAGACTTTAGGTTATGTTAACACATAATATTCCATAATGTTTGACTAGTGTTGAGAACTACTGTACTACCCCAACATATGATATTTCTTATATGTACACACCCCACAATATCTCTCTTCGTTGAAGATCTGAGGAGGTAACGGGTTCCCTGAGGTTGGTCGGAAATCATCTGGAACATTTTCCCGCATCCATTTTCGGTTGTCTTCATCAGCTGCAATGTCACATTCCTCAAACTCGATCTTATTGGCTGCCAAGAAGCCCATGACATCCTGTTGCTGTTTCTTGATCTGAGGGAAATAGAAGATTAAAACATACATTAAAATTGATGGACACTAATTCTGATGTCCTCAAAAATAGTAATTATCAAAAATTGTATTTTTGATAATTACTGACCTATGAACTCTTACATGTTTCCTGCACTAGTTTTGTTTTTATTTTGAAAAAAAAAGTCCAAAAGTATTTTTTCATGTTTTTGATTGTTGTGGTTGATTGTTGCCCTATTAAAATTACATGTACTCAGACTAAGCTCTTACATATGTATACCCAATTATGTGAAAATACCTCTTTGTATTCAAAAGCTTTAGCCATTTAAAGGCATGAAATAAAAATTTACCCTATTTAGTTTCTAAAATAAATATGTAACAAGTGGCTGTAAAGTGAACAATGACAAGTAGAATAAGAGAGAAAAAAAGCATGCAGGAGATTGCAGGAGTAATCACAGTAAAACAACCACACTAACATAAACGAGACGGAACACTTAACAGAGAAAACTAAGGGCTTTAAATACAGAACAAAAATAATTATTGAGAACAGAACAAAGAACAGGTGTGGAACTAATGAATAACTATGGAAACTAGCAATGAATGGGAACACAGAAAAAACAAGAACAGAGAAAATGAAACCAAAACACAATGAAGCTAAACAGAACTGAACATAACCCTGACATTACACCGCCCTCCATGAAAGGCACGTCCTCACTATATAGTCCAAAAGAGGAGGGAGGAGGATGAGGAGTCAGAGACAGGTGGAAACTAGGAGGAGCCGACAGACACCACAGACGAGTTGACGGAGGGAGAAGCCAGGGAGGCGATTAAGGCAGAAGGAACCAGGTGGGAACCCAGATAGAGAAGAGACACCACGGTGGGGTCGGGGTCCAACCACCAGAGATGGAGCCAGTAGATCTTGAGACCCAGGCGTAGCCGAGGAGATGACAAGACTGGACGACACCATAACGGCATCCATGCACTTGGAGAACATCTGCGGAGCCAAAGCCAGACCAAATGAAAGGACCCGAAATTGGTACAAATTCAGGTCCACGGTAACAAACAAGTCCCCTGTTCGGATCTGCCCCAGGTGAGTTTTTAACGTCAGCATCTTGAATTTTCCTTTGTAGAGGAAAGAAATGGATGACATAGGTCCAATATGGGGCGCAGACCCCCGTCCTTCTTTGGAATGAGGAAGTAGTCCACGGTTCAAGTCAGAAGGAGGAACCTCCTCTATCGCTCCCTTCAGGAGGATCGACGTCACTTCCTGCTGGAGAACAGAAGCCTCGAGGGTGCTGTTCGTAACAGTGGGATAAACCTCATCGAAGCAAGGAGGATGGCGATGGAAATGATGGGTGTATCCAAATTGAATCGTGCGGAGAACCCAGCGCGACACACCTGGCAGAAGCCTCGATGCTGCCAGGTGGTAAGACAAGGGTTGCATAGGAATGGGCTCTAGTAGGCTCGGCCGCCAGGCTTTCTGTGTGGCTGCCAGCGAGAGGTGGTGGGCAGAAAGCTAAAGTTACTGGAGGAGGACCTAAGGCATCCTCTGACAGCGAAGAGAGGCCCATGAGGAATAATGAGGAGGTTTTTCTCATTTTGGGGTCTGGTATAGAGGCTGGAGCATCTGACTCGGGGAGAAAGCCAGATGCGTCTCCCGTCGGGGGTGGAGCAGCTCGAGCAGGAAGAGGTGTTGAGGGGAGATAGCCTGAACCGTCTCCGTCCATCAATACAGGAAGATGGTGTTGGTAACTTAACTCTGTATCCCGAAGCGTGCATGGCGCTTGGGATAACAGATTTTATTTCGAAGAGCATCTGCGAAAGGTGAGTGGCCAGCATGTCCTCAACTGCTGGAATGCAAGTATAGCCTTGATCCACAGAACCAGCCAGTTTTGGGTTGCAGCATTAGTCAAACGAGCGGACAAAGGCCAGGGTCTTGAATTGAAAAATCGCTGAAAAATTACAGCATCCTTCTAATGGGGCGCAAATTAGATTGGCCGCTCAAAGAATGTCGAGCTTGGAGGACTGAGAATCACGAGGCTCGAGAATGGCAGAGTGAGAATGGCAGGCAAACAACATAAGTTTCCTTCTGAATGTGAACTGACAACAAGTGGCAAGTATCTACATTTCAAGTTTGACAGTACAGTTCTATGTACCGCGGACTTTGCCCTATGCAGATAATTCAGTGAGATTTGACTGTGTTGCCACTATGTCCTGATATCACATATGAATAAAGCTGAAATACAGAGCATTCTTTACTTTATGTCAACAGGTCAGCGTCTGAACTGGAGTAATTTAACAATCACATATGCAACCAAGCGCTTCTGTTTCTTCCCTCACTGTACTGTAAAGTTTTCTCACCGGTGAATGACACATGATATAATCCGATAACGTTGTCTCTGGTCGTCTCTCTTCTGGTCTGTGCGCGTTCATGTATTTTGGAGGAGGCGTGTTTTGGACGGTGATTTGCAGGGAGGGTGGGATCGTATGCTTTTAATGCTACCAGGCTAAAGTTAGTATTTTCCAGACCACCTACTGCACCTTTAAGTCCCATGATAGTTTCTATTGCAATATGATTTGCTTATTACGCTTCACAAATCAGCCTGAATGTCAACCATTGTTTTCCAGGAAACACACCAACAGTACACATTATGGATGTCTCCCTTATCTGACCCATCCATATCAGGTTGTGGAATCTCTACTAAGGAGCTGATGAATGGAATCAAATACAGTATCATCGCTGTCTTTCTTATCTTATTTAAAATAAACTTGACATGACTAGAAATAATGATCTGTAAGTAAGGCACTCAGCTTCCCTTGGTGATTTTAAAAATACATCATGACATTGTGGTATAGGGGTGAGCTGGGCACAACCTAACGTGGGGTTAGTTGTTACACACTTGTTTTAAATACTTCCACACATGCTAGACGAAACTTAGTTTATTTACTAGTCGCCATATGGAGAAAAAATTGCGCCAAAATTCAGAAATCTTTGGAAGATATCACTGAACATTTATTTAACCATAGCAAAAGTAAATCTCTTATGTAAATTTTTCATCTATATTTTTGTGTTTATTTTAAAATTAGACAAATCTGATATTATTTTAATCTTTTAATGTATTTAGCAAAAGACACTAGCCAGGTTTAAATCCCAGTTGTGAGTTTATTTTCATTATTAAAAAAATGCCATTATTTTATATGAAAAAGTTTATAAATGTATTTCATTGAGAAATTATTTTAGTTTGGCTTGTATATTTTTTGATAAGATCAGATAACATTTTAAGATGCCATATGGCTATGTTACAATGTTCCCACTATGGGGCATGCTGTCACATTTCCCTTCCATTCTTTCAGAGTAAATCAAGAAAAAAGTATATTCTGTATTAATGAAACAAAACCACATAATTGTACTTGACGTGGGAAATTAATGTGGGAAAAAAAGAAATACTCAGAACCTGAGCTTCTCTGAAAGTGGATTTACACAGACTGAGAACGTCAAAAAGTGTTGGGTTGTGCCCTGCTCTCCCCTACTATGGTTACTGCATTTGTGGCTATTTGTGACCAAAAAATAAATAAAAAAATTGCTAAACAACAGTTCAGAAATAATATATAAATGAAATGTTACTATATTATTGTAGTTATTTTTTGAAGAAATGTAAAAACTGTTTAAACAAATTTGATTGATTGAGATGTATACTTAACAGTATGGTAATATAAACGTTAGAAATATAGTAGACTATTGGTTGCTTGCTGTTAGTCTAAGATAAATGCAACACTTAACTTGTGTCAACATCAAAAGAAATTGGTACACTATTTGGCAATGGACTAAAAAATAAACAAACAAAAAATAAACAAACAAACCAGTGGCATTTGCCTCCTCATTTAAGAAAAAAATAAAACACATGCCACTGGTGGCTGGAGCATGAGCTAGTCGAGACCATGAGATGTGTCACTGTCATTCCAATGTTACATAACTTAGCGTATCTAGAGCACAAGTTTTCGCTAACTCACCAAATTAGGAAGTGCTCCAGCCAAATCACCTGCTGGAGGAATAGCCCCCTCTAGCGTGCTCATTTTACACCGTGTGAATACTGTTATTTAAAACTTCTCACAGTTAAGATGCAAATAAAACATACTCATTGAAACTGGGCTGAAACCCTTCTGGGTGCAGTCTCTACTCTCTAATCTAGTTATATGCGCATTGTTTTTTGAGTAGTCGAGCAGGAGTGGCTATTACCAGCACACTAATAAGGAAGTGGTTAACTATCAACTTCAACACCATATTTAGACTGTTGTGTGTTTTTCTCTGTTAAATTTGAAATTTGCTTGAAAAAAAAAGAATAGTTTAGAGCAGTATTTATGTTGATGTTTCAGTAATCAATAAACATGTTTTCAGTCTGACTAATAATAATAATACTTAATAAAATAATATACAATAATTTTAGTGGCAACCATCATTTCCACCCAAATTTATTATTCGTGTCACACTCGTTTATTGTTACTATGTAAAACTAATTTAATGCGTCATCAACGACATCATAAAAAAAAAAAATGAAAAGAAAAAAAAGGGACAAAGATTGTGGACTTTTCTCACACTGCTTGATCCCTCGTTAATTTATTGACTTCACTGTGGTAACAATTGTTGTTGTATTTTGGCTTATCTGTTGTGATAAAATGTTGTAATGTCGCATGTTCTCAAATAATCTTGTGTCTGAAGTTCTTACCGATGTTGATCCGGAGGATGATGCGATGTAAACTTTAATCACCATAATCACTAATTCCTTAAATCTAACAGGATGCAAACAACAACAACAGCGATGTAAAAATCCACATTCACTCTGTCTGTCTCGATGAGAATCTGTTCATTCCGGTTAAGAACTGTTCTCATTAATGCCCTTCTCTTTCTTTTACCCCTCCTCGTTCTCCGCCTCTACAGCAAAACATGGCTTGCAGAACTCTTTCTGCTTTATCAGAAATAGTCGATCTAGGAACTAGAATGTGTTTTCCATAGAGTAGCCTACAAATGAAAACAGGATTGGTGTGAAATGTTCAGCGTTCTCAAAACGAGCAATAAATGTGAGAAAGTTATAGCAGCCATGAATGACTACACAAAGCCATCGCCGTGCTGCCTGTGTGCGGTTTGAACAATTTCAGAGCGTTACCTCTGCTTATGTTATATGGGAATCGTACGTGTTATCGATAACACAAAGAGGTCTATCATATTGGTGTTTAGTGGGGGAAAAAACACATTCTTCTGAGATATGCTGCACAATCTGTAGCGGTGACACGTAGGCTATGAACTGTGCAGAAATTTCCACCGAATAAAAGTTCTGTTTGCTTGCTTCGCAGTTTTAACGTTATTTTATCACCGTGCGACAGAACAAACTATAACGCCCTGTTAACCAACTAAACTGACTGTCTACACTTAGTAACCGCGAACGCTTCTCTCTCTCTCTCTCTCTCTCTCTTTTTTTTTTTTTTTTTTTTTGCTTGTAGCAAATCTGTCATCTGCAGGCTTGAGAAACAAACTCTAACCCGACACAATTCCAGGGCGCCATTTTGAACTATACCTAAATGGCAAAGCTTCTTTGTAATTGCAAAAGCACAACGTTTTTCCTCGTTAAAAAGTAAACAAATGAAGAGGCACATTTAAGTCTTGAATATATTCTTAGTCTTTCTTTCTTACTGTCGACATTTTTCAGAGATACCGGCTCGGATCTTTGTCATGTTTGGCTCTCTGCGCTGATTGGTTTAACTACACATCAGTCACGCCTAAGCTCCCCCCTTATCCCATTCAGTCCCTTGCTAATGTTCCTCTGTTTACTATTGTGTTAAGTGTACTGAGCTGAGCACGTATATGCCGAGTTCTCCTCTAAAGCTGCAGTTTTCCTTGTGTTTTACTGAATCTCTTTAGGAATCCAACATGCCTAAAAGAAAGGTATGTATCCTTTTGTGCGTTCGCGCGCGCACACACACACACACACACACACACACACACACACACACACACCTACATCATGGAGGCATTGTTCGGTATTGATATAGCCATATTTATGTGGTTTATTTATTCTTTGTTTTGCTCAATATATATCTGCATACTTTTAAAATATTTAACACTGAAATCCGCACAGCATATCTGCATTTTACGCAGTATGTGCGATTTCGTGCTCAAGTAGGCTATGTTTTGCTGGTTTCCTGTGGGGTTAGCCATGCTGTGTAAGAAGAAACTCTTACAAAAACCCATCACGAAACATCCACTTATACTAAAAATGACTTGTGCAATACTAAAGATTGAGAACGCACTGAAATGGACAATAACAGTGTTATTATTTTATAGTCTTTGTTCTTGTAGCAGATGGCTGTAATGGCGCTCAAGTACCGAAAGATGGCGCTGTCGTCAGCTCCTCCTCTCACAGCTCACATATAGGGGTTGGTTGTGCTATTAATAAGGGATGGTTGAGCTGAACTAATGAGTTTACTTATACTGGCCACTGGATATGTTTATTGGTCTTACATTTGAATGTGTGCAAATGTAAAATTATAATAAAAGTAATGCAATTTTTTTATTATTATATTATTATTTGTACTATATTCATTAAATTCTAAATAAAGGTTTTGTTGAGCTCATGTTTTTTTTTTTTTCATCCACAGAGAGCAGATGGTGTTGCAAAGGATGAGGTGAATTTATTTTTATATTTAAACTTTTTATGCCACTTGGTTTATATGATTGTTTATTGAAAGGTTTTCCTTTATTAATAGTTGTATGCATATTTTACTTATCTTTGTACTCTTTTCAGCCTAAGAGGAGATCTGCACGGTTATCGACAGTACGTATGTTGCCATTATCAGATGTTGTTTGTGTGTGATATGTTTATGCTTAAAAATGCCACCTAGACTGGTTAAAGGTGCACTACTGAGGTTTGACCTCTCTGTGGTCATTTGATGATATACTAGTTGTCTGATCACCATATCAGAGCAGATTGTCATTTTCCACCAATGGCTATATACTAAAACACGTAAAAGGCATAAATCTGAACAATATGTAATTTGAGCAAATAAGTAGCATACTCTGACTGCCACCATAGTAGCCAGACCTTCTTTTCTTGGTTTTGTGGATGATGTAAATGTAAAATTTCCTGCCAAATCCAATACAAATATATAAATATTAATCAAAATATGACTCTAAACTAAAAAAAAATATCTTGCAGCAGGGAATCATTTTAAGGCAAGGACACATTTTGAACACTGATTTTATTTTTGTACTTAATAATGGAATTTGGCTTCATAGAACATTTAACAAAATTAATGTACTTTTTTTTTTTTTTTTTTTTTTTACATTTTACAACAGTTTTGTTTTAAACTTTTTTTTTTATAATTTCAGTTTGAAAAATGGCTCAAATATGGTGAATGTGCCTGTTTTTCTTTTTTTTATACATGAGGACTTAGCTGTTTTCTTTTTCATTTCTTTTTTTTTTCATTTATAGAGACCAGATCCTGCGAAGGCTGAACCCAAATCAAAAAGGACAGCTAAGGTAAATAGAAACACATACCTAACAAACCACCAATAATACTGTAACATTAGAACACTGTTTCAGTACTTTAACAAAGTACTGTTAATGTGTGTGAGCGAGTTTACATGCGTGCAAATGTTCAGTGGATAAGTTCTGTTTATGGGTTCAGTTAACACAATGTGCTGCCAATCATTTACTTCCTCTGTAGAAAGACAAAGCAGTCAATGTCAAAAAGGAGGACAAAAAGACCAAGATGAAGGCCAAGGAGTCCTCAGAGTCTGCAGCCAACGAGGAAAACCACTCTGAAAATGGAGATGCGAAGGTCAGTGCGGTGTTATAATTTCACTGCTGCATATCACACATTCAACACAGAACTGTATAGTCCCAGCATTTTTTTAATGAGCCTGTTATACTTTGATTTTGTGTAATGAAATGGAATGCTGTTACTCTGGGATATTTTATGGCTATACTATTACTATGACATGCAAAATTCATTATTCTCCCTTTATTTTTCTCAACCCATCCTCAGGTCGCAAAGACTCACAAAGAAACAAAGGAAGCAAAGTCTGAGTAGCACTATCGCATCCCATCAACACTCTCGTTGCAACTTCTCATCACTCCTAAGTGTTGTGTCATTGTCCAACCTCCAAGGCATATTGTTAACAAAGAAATATTTTTATCAATGGTTTTCTAAGTATCAGTACAAATCTTTAGCACAAACTGAAGCTAAATACTGAGCACCTTGTAGATTTGCAGTGATTGTTTCTGTGAGAATGCAGTGAGTGTTTTCTTAAATTGTTTCCACACGCTCTCCATTCTTCTTCCTCACACTTGTTTTTAAGTTTTTCCAAGTGATTATACATGGCTGGGGGAAATTGACTTTTTAACCTCATGCATTTTTTCCTTGCTGTTTATCCATTTGCCCTAGATTTTGATGTATTATTCATAAGAGGAATAATAATTAAACAGAAAAAAACAGAGCTAAGGCCCGTTTCAGAAAGGAAGTTTAGTGAAAACTCTGAGTATGTTAACCCTGAAATGAGGGAAACTCTGGGATTCCCATCTCAGGGTAAATCAACTCAAAGAGTTCACGTTTTGACTCACAGTTGGTTGAACCTCCTTATTGAAACGGACCCCTGATGGGCCCAAATACAAACTGATAATTAAAAATGGCAGCTTATTAAAGATCATAATGTCTTCATGCAAATTGTAATTTTTTTTACTATGTGATTCCGACATTTATTGAAGTCCGTAGGTTGTTATGTACTCTCTGATGTTGCAGTGTCTGCTAATAAAAAACGGTGGAATTTTCCTCACTTTTGCCTCTTACTTTTTTCTTCCGTTTATTCAAGTTAGCTATAGACCAATTTGGAGTCGACGTCACGGTTTAGGTCATTTGCAGCTGTGAGCGCATTGTGCTTTTTTAAACTAAAAATAAGAAAGTATACTTTCAGTCTACTTTTTATGTATTTCTCAGAAATTGCACTTAATGATACTTGACTTGCTATCAGAAAGGTAAGTGTTTTGACCTATACTTGAGCTCAATATTTTGATCGAGATATACTCAAAGCATAATTAAGTATTCTAAGTATTCTTGGCTTGTAGTTGTTTACTGTTTTGATTGAGTAACCTATTAAATACCCTTTTTACGTAGTTTTACATACTGTCTTATAAACTTACATTGTTTGAAAATATTGATTTATAAAGAAAACATGTTTATTATTCTGAATTTTTGAGTAGACTTGTGTGAAGCTAGAATAAAATATTTTTAAAATGGAAAGAGTTACAGAAGTACAGAAAAATATGTATTTCAAGTATAAAAAAAGAATACCTAAATAGGAACATAGTAGTATAGCCTACTTAAAGTGCAAAAATAATATATAAATAGTAAACAATAACTATGATGTAATGTTCACTAAAAGAAAACTTGCAAGTATACTTGCAGTATAAAAACTATTAAACTAGTAGGTCACTGAGAGTATACTTTAAAGTGTACTTTCATAAACTAAAAAATGTGCTACAAGTATTTGACTATTAAACTCAGTAAACCTATAAGTTCACTTGTAGTATAGTTGCAGTACAAACAAAAAACTTAGTTGTAAACTAGTACTCAGTTTTCTACTGTTACACTTAAAGTATACTCCCCATTAGAGGGAGATGTTGTATTATGTAGGAGGATAAACATCTATGCAACCAGGAGAGAGAAATAAAAGTTTTGTTTAGGTGCACGAGTAAAAAGTGTACTGCATCAAATGCATCACCTGTGTGCAGGGCTGAAAATGGGGGTGGGACGGAGTGTGGGGAGTGAATTTCGAGGGGGGACGGCGTTCCAGTTGAAAAAAAAAAAAGGTTATACATACATATAGGCTATATATATATATATATATATATATATATATATATATATATATATATATATATATATATTTTTTTTTTTTTTTGACATTGTAACGATTACTATATTTTATTTACAATATAATAGCTACATAAACGTAGCACAATATATGATAATAAAAACTTAGAGGGATATTGATATTCATCAGTGGCATTCTGTAAAATTGGCTGCGCTGTAGTCTTTTGTTATTGGCCATTTTCCAGCCAATGGAAATGCTTCTCTATCAGTGAGTGCGCGTCTTTCTTACTACTCACAGAACTTCAAAACAGACCGCTTGAGGTAAATAAATAATCTTGGATGATGAACTGTAATATACAGACAGAAGTGACGCACGGACAAGTGGATCATGGCGCAAGCGTGTTGGAAGCGTTTTCAGGCAAAATAGAATAGGAAAAGATGTTTATATGTCATTTTGACAAAAATACACGTGATGTGATGATGGCGTCAAAAATTCAGTGTTTATTCCAAGGAAGGAAAAAAAAGAAGAAGATTTTTCAGTAGAGTGCAAATGTTATTTACAGTGAAAATCTAAAAAAGACAAAACAGACATAAAATAAAATGTTCAATGTTATTTGCAAACAAACCTATGCCAATAAATTGACCCAACACACAGCAACACCTATAATCCCATTCCCTCTATGAGCTAGCATCCAAACAATTCTGAGAGGCCCTCTTAAAGGAGTCATGACCTAGTATTACCTTGGATACCTACTGCTGTATTATAGTCTTTCAGGCAATTCTAAAAAAGAAAAGTGGAAAAAAAAATAAACACAGAGCTCCTCAGACCCTTATTTCTGAAGGCATTATTGTCTCGCGAGATCTGATGCGATATTTTGGCTGTCGTGGACGGTCATTATAATAATGCCAATGAGGGGCGCGTTGATTGGTGGCAGGAAGGCGGGGGGTTGAGACCGCAGGTAACGCTTTACATATCATTCCAAAATGACATCATGGCGCAAGTTGTGAATGAACCCGACCTGGCCGCGACCGGCTTCCCGGCCAGTGTATAAGTATGAGGCGCCGTTTAGGGCTTAAATCAAACTTCATTCACGCACACATATGAAACACGCTTGCATACATATATACTAAGTAGTCAGTCACACATACATGTATATGAACTCTCCACACACATACTCATATGAGACGCGAGCACACACACACACAAACTCGCGCACATACTCATATGAGACGCGAGCACACACACACACAAACTAGACGGCGCCTCATATATAAGCGTTAGGCAATCAATAAACAATAGCCGAATTCATGATGATCTCAGTCATTTGTTGTTTGCAAAGTAACGTTAGCAGCCATTCCCCATGTTTACCTCGAAGCTAATACTCCCGCTAGCATACAATAGCCGCATTAGCAGTTAGCTGCTGTTTGTTACACACAGTAGAGCAATAAAAACACAGTTTTACCGTTTCAATTGCAGGCAAGTGTCTGATTGTTGAAAATGGCCCCTTTTTCCCGAGCTTCGATGCCAACTTCGCCTGATATTGCCTCAAATTTGTGAAGGATTCCGGCGTAAAATGTTTAGTTAGCACAGACACATAAGTGGGAAGGGTTGTAGGAACCGCGTCATTAAAAATGAATTTAATCCACTGGTCCCTGACAGCTTGGTCCGTTCTTGGGAGAAAAAACACATTTACATGTTGATTCTGGCAGTCAACAACAGAGCAACTCACGTGTGCACTACGTTTCTGCATCTTTTGCGACTGAATATGAGGGGAGGAGGGGCGCCAGGGCGCGCTTCCTGCGGCAGGTCTGCGGTGTCCATATATGGTATATCCTGCCCCGTCATGACGTCAAGTCGGGGCTGAAATCAAAATCTTGTATTTGAGTGCGCGTGCACGCGCGCTGGTTTATGAGCCCTGGGGTAAACAAACGCTTCACTTTTAAATATCGGCTTCCCGGCCAGTGTATAATCGTTAGGCAATCATAACATACATTGATTCTCGTGGAAAAGTGAAAATTGCAGGTCATGACTCCTTTAAAAAAGCCAAGCCCCTCCTACTTGGACTAAACCATTTCGAAATTAAAGGTAATAAAGAAATTTAAGAAAGACAAAAAAAAAAGTGATTTAACAGTAACAAAGAGATAAACTGTTATAATAACACAAACTCAATTATTAATGTTTAACCAAGATTTAAACAGAACACCAATCTCCCCCTCATACATGAGAACAATTAACTGTGCCTTCTATTGGCGGGAATGAGATCTTCAAAAATGGTGGCATTTACTGTGACTGGGTTTTGTCTGTTTGGGACAGGAAACATTTCTAGTGCGTAAGTATGACTATTTATAATATGTAAGTGGTTAAATGGAAACAATAAACATTTAACATGATCACCCGTCTTGTTTAAAGGGATAGTTCAGGATTTTAGACATGAATCTCTATAGCTTCCCCATAAGCAGTGTGGTGCATTGACCATGACTTACCCCCGACAGCGTCCTGTGAGCCGAGGCTCCCAGCTGGCTGTAGGTAGCGGCAGCGCGCAGTGATATGACGGGGAAGAAAATAGTGCCAAGCCATTACGAGGTCTGACCTCTCCATAGACAGCGGTTTTGTGCTGCAAATATATCACTCTTTTGAACACATATTGATTTGAGAAGAAAAAAGCTTTATTGCCGTGACCCCAGCAAACTTGCCGGACTAATTTCATCTTGACCAAAACTGGACCGGAGCTCGGCTCACAGGACGCTGTCGGGGGTAAGTCATGGTCAATGCACCACACTGCTTATGGGGAAGCTATAGAGATTCATGTCTAAAATCCTGAACTATCCCTTTAACTTCTTAACACAACACAATACATAAATCATCATTTATGACTCACTAAATGTTAAACTGAAGAAAAAAAGCTGTGGTGTGAACAGGAACAACACTAAACAATACACAATCAGTGAAACACACATATCTGTGATAACTGAGGGTTGTTCCATAAAAGACGCTTAGAAAAGCGGGGATTAAACTCCAAAACCGGACTTGAATGAGCCTAACAAATAAGTTGGGGCTAAAGTGGTTCCATAAAAGGTAATTGAAGTTCACGCAATCTCACTAATTTGATCCAGGTTTATCTAGTTTAGATAATTGCGTGTGCACGCATTTCTGAAGCAGCCCTAGAGGTCGATCGTGGATCAAATCGATCCACCATCAAACAGCGTATATTTTGTGCTATTTTGTGCTGTTTTATGCGTTTATTGTGACATGTTTTTTTTCCCTCAGTGCAAAACTTACATTTTACAGTTATATTCTCCATCTGTAAATGTTAGAAAGTCGTGCAAATGTATCCATTTTACTGCTAATCTTCATATTGAACGAGCGCTGCTGCGCGCATGCGCGCCAAATAGGAGCGCAATAATTCTGACTAAAATATACATTTTGCTTGGCAAATTAATATGCAATATTTTATAACAACAGAAATATCTTCTAATTATAATAATTTATCTTTAGGATGTTGGATAAGTTGCAGTGAACTTCTAGCTCATTACACTCAAATATTGTATAAGTTCTAATAAAAAAAAAATGAACAGAAGTAGCCTAATTCAGGGAAGATTTTTTTTAAGAAACTAAATATATAAAAATACAAAATATAGTTTTGGGTATAGGACCTATGCTACTTAATAAAGATGACGTAATGCTGAGAATTGCAGCTTTTAATGCAATAATTTTTTGGAGAAAGCATCCCCAGTTTTGAATGAGTGGTTAGATTTAGTTTCTAAAGTACACTATGGAGAGGATAACATGAAATTAAGAGCAAATGTATACATTTTGAAAAGATATGTGCAACTCTAAAATCAAAAAATATTCCATAAAATAAAGGAATATATATTAGCCTACATTAACTACATTTTTATATAACCCTCCCTTTTATTTCTTGTTATTTGTTATTTTATTTATTTACTTATTTAATATTAAATATTTGATATATAAATAATATTAGTTGAATAACTTATTAGGAATTATGTGTCATTATAAGAGTTTGATATAAATATGTGAATGTTACATTTTTATTAATATGTATTTATTGTTTTTGTTTGTTGTCTTTTCCCCCTTAAATCATATGTATGTGTTGGTGGGTATTATCACAAAAGAAAAAAAGTAGAAGGAAAAATAAGGAATATTTATTGGAGGAAAATATGATGTATTTAAAGGAACTGTCCATTTGTATAATTGTGTTAAATGTGTTGAAAGACATAATAAAGTATATATATATATATATATATATATATATATATATATATATATATATATATATATATATATATAGTGAGGAAAATAAGTATTTGAACACCCTGCTATTTTGCAAGTTCTCCCACTTGGAAATCATGGAGGAGTCTGAAATTGTCATCGTAGGTGCATGTCCACTGTGAGAGACATAATCTAAAAAAAAAAAATCCAGAAATCACAATATATGATTTAACTATTTATTTGTATGATACAGCTGCAAATAAGTATTTGAACACCTGTCTATCAGCTAGAATTCTGACCCTCAAACACCTGTTAGTCTGCCTTTAAAATGTCCACCTCCACTCCATTTATTATCCTAAATTAGATGCACCTGTTTGAGGTCGTTAGCTGCATAAAGACACCTGTCCACCCCATACAATCAGTAAGAATCCAACTACTAACATGGCCAAGACCAAAGAGCTGTCCAAAGACACTAGAGACAAAATTGTACACCTCCACAAGGCTGGAAAGGGCTACGGGGAAATTGCCAAGCAGCTTGGTGAAAAAAGGTCCACTGTTGGAGCAATCATTAGAAAATGGAAGAAGCTAAACATGACTGTCAGTCTCCCTCGGACTGGGGCTCCATGCAAGATCTCACCTCGTGGGGTCTCAATGATCCTAAGAAAGGTGAGAAATCAGCCTTATGACTTTTTGGTCATAATTCCACTAAACGTGTTTGGAGGAAGAAGAATTATGAGTACCATCCCAAGAACACCATCCCTACTGTGAAGCATGGGGGTGGTAGCATCATGCTTTGGGGGTGTTTTTCTGCACATGGGACAGGGCGACTGCACTGTATTAAGGAGAGGATGACCGGGGCCATGTATTACGAGATTTTGGGGAACAACCTCCTTCCCTCAGTCAGAGCATTGAAGATGGGTCGAGGCTGGGTCTTCCAACATGACAATGACCCGAAGCACACAGCCAGGATAACCAAGGAGTGGCTCTGTAAGAAGCATATCAAGGTTCTGGTGTGGCCTAGCCAGTCTCCAGACCTAAACCCAATAGAGAATCTTTGGAGGGAGCTCAAACGTGTTTCTCAGCGACAGCCCAGAAACCTGACTGATCTAGAGAAGATCTGTGTGGAGGAGTGGGCCAAAATCCCTCCTGCAGTGTGTAAAGGCGGGCATACACTGTGCGATTTTCGTCCGATTTTGAGCCGAATTCTGACTCGTGCGACTCTTTTTCGGGTCGGGACGATTTTCAGCTTTGTCGTGCGTCGTTTGTCGTGCCGTGTTCGTGCAGTGTACAGGGGGAAACGAGAGGCGATTAACCTCTCACGACCGGCAATCGGATGGTCGGATGAATTTCAGGCATGTTAGAAATTTTGTTCGCTCCTCGTGACTATATCGCACAGTTAAAGCAGAGCTACGAACCGATTGCCCTAAACTCAGTGTTTTTTCCCTCACTGCGCCTGCGCGAAAACAGTTTCATCTGCAGCAAAAAAAAAAAAAAAAAAAAAATCGAAAAAAGGGAGATATTTAAGTTCTGTAGTTCAAAGCTATTACTGTTGCTTACCTCCAGTTCGTGTTGCAAAATGGATTACCCACTTCTTTCAAGCCACCTGCCTGCAATGTACACTTTGCCTCTTTTATTATAAAAAAAAAAAAAAATGAAATAAAGCTGTTTTTAATTTTCATTGATGAATTATTGCAGTGTTCGGACATATTATAGACTGTTAATAATTAATTATATGTATATAATTCTTTGTAATCGACCTAAATGCTTTAGACAATTTTTTAATGAGGAGAAGTAAAGCTTCAATGTAGGCTAATATTTTATTATCCTCAGCGCGTTGGTTATGCGGTGATGCGCTATGAAATTTGTTGCATGGCTAATTATACTAGCCTATCAGTTTAATAATAAAAGTAGCCTTCCCTAATAATAATAATAATAATAATAATAATACAATAATACTAGCCTACTAATAATTTAATATATAAATTGGAAATGCTAAATCTTCTTGATATTGATAGCTGATGCTTGTTTTGACAATATCTCTGGATAGGCTACATGATATCGTCCATAGGCGCAACCCGGCACGAGGATTTATTGCGCTGATTTGCGCATATTTCACACGTATAGTGTGAGCAGTCAAGTCGCAGCTCGACGTTCGGACCATACAGTGTGAGCACATAAATCCTGAGCTTTGGCTTTACATCGCATGCGATCTACTCGTTCAGTGTGAGTAGGTTCCTTGCTGAAATCGCACAGACATCGCACAGTGTATGCTCGCCTTAAGTGTGTACCTCTGTAATTGCAAACAAAGGCTACTGTACCAAATATTAACATTGATTTTCTCAGATGTTCAAATACTTATTTGCAGCTGTATCATACAAATAAATAGTTAAAAAATCATACATTGTGATTTCTGGATATTTTTTATTTTAGATTATGTCTCTCACAGTGGACATGCACCTACGATGACAATTTCAGACCCCTCCATGATTTCTAAGTGGGAGAACTTGCAAAATAGCAGGGTGTTCAAATACTTATTTTCCTCACTGTATATATATGCTAAAATATTTGTTAGTTGGACATTAGATGTCCCTTATTTAGAATTTTAAACCTACAAGTGTATTTTTATGACATCAATAACTGTAAAGGGACTATTGCAATGGGGTAAATCAAATATACTGTCAATTACTAAGCTCAGATTCATCTGCAGTTAAAATTTATACTGTGCTTTTGTAATTATTTATTTTTAATTTTGTGATTTTAACTTCTGCTTTAAAAAGCTTTTTTTTAGATTGTGTTCTAATGTTCTTCTAATAATCATAAACGTACTACAGCTGCCAAACAAAACCAGAGAGAAATGTATTCATAAATCTTTAAAACAATCAAATTAAATCTTGGGCACAAAACATTCAGCCAGTAAAAAAAAGAAAACCTGTAGTATATATATTGTATTTATCTATCTATATATCTATATCTATGAATACAGATTGTCTAATTTATCATTGTAGCCTTATTTAAGTTGATTTTCTGTATACTGTGTATTTATTTTTGGACTAATAGTGGTTAATAAAGTCCAATAATGGTATGAGAGAGTGTCAGTGGTAATATCATTGTGTTCTTGTCGGTCAGGGTTAGAGGATCTGTGTAACAGCTGAGGCTTAGCCTGACAGTTAGCCTGCCCTAGACCAGGCTAGTTTCCCAGCATAAGTTGCCAGGGTAACTGAGTTTGAACTATTTTAAGTTTGCGTTATGAAACAGAATCCACCGACAATAAGTCTGACTAACCAAAATAAGCCTGGCTTGTATTCTAATCTTGTTTTATGGAACAACCCTCGGGTGTTCAAATTTGTGCAAAACAAATAATGTGTTATGATGTTAGAATGAAAAGTGAATGTATGCAAGTATGTTCTCAGTCCAGTGTCAAAATAAGAGTCCCTTTACAGAATAAGTGTCTCTAGTCACAGAGCCTCACTGTGACAGGACACATGACAATGATAACATGGTGAATGTAGTACTAAAAGACTTAGCCACTCAATGAGCCGCTCATCACTGACCCGCTCGGTACTCCAACACATGCATTCCCAGATACCTGATCGTGCTGATACACTCTCAAACATGCAGGGTGGATGTGTAAGGATTCATAAAGTACAAGTGGATAATAACATTAGGGATATTCCACCCAAAAATGAAACTCTCTCATTATTTACTCAACCTCATGCTGTCCAAGATGTATACCCTAGTGAAGAAAACTACACCAAAATGCATTTAAAATACATTTATTTCATGCCAAGTTTACTACAAATCCATGAACATATTTATTGACGTATCGCTTGAGGCTTACTTATATAAATATTATAATTAAACTTTATTTGGAGTACCTTTTTATTGCACAATGCACATTTCTTTGTATTAAGCCTAAAATGTGTTTAATATCACTATTATTAAAGATAGTATTATTTCTGTGTAATATCATGCAAGATATTTAAAGTGTACCTGAAGTATACTAGCAGTTGCTCCACTTTAGCACAGTCAAATATAATCAAGTGTATCTTTAGTTGGACCTCAGCACTATTTCTGGGTAACTAAAGTACATTAAGTACAACATTAGTTGTTCCAATTTAGCATACTTTAAGTATACTAATTTAGTATACCAAAACTACAATTGCAGGGTATTTATATTAAGTACATGAATATTTAAATGTATTTGTAGTATAGTTAGCATAAAATAAATGTATTTTAAATGCATTTTAGTATATCTACTTTTCACTAGGGCATGACTTACCTTCTTCAGTTGAACACAAACAAAGATTTTAAGAAAAATAATCCACATCTGTGATTTCACATCATGTAAGCCTATTATGGGATGCCAAAGTTGATGCTTCAAAAACCACACAAAGTGAACATGACAGTAGTCCATACGATCCCAGTAAATTAATCAATATCTTCTGAAGTGAAACGATAGTTGTGTCTAGGGCCCTCGGCCTCCTAGAATTCCCAACCTTCCCCCTCTTTAAAGTTTAGTGTTTGAAAAGCATTAAAAGAAAGAATAAGTAATATTTTCTAAACATTTACCCATCATTCCTGTTCATGTGTTGCTCTCCTACAACAGGTTTACATGCATGGTACTCCATTGCTTTCAATTGTTTGCCTTATGTGTCAGATCAAGATGCAGAATTCTTTGCATTTGTAAAAGTAGACATGGTTTTATAAATATTTATAAGCTACTTTTCTATTTTGGAGCAACTAACCTCACTTCTTACACTCACTTTACAACAATGTAAATCACGTAACAGGCAAATAAAAGTACAGTCATAGGTATTTATTGACCAAAAACAGTATTAAAGTAATAACTCATGTTGCATTCCAAGTCTTCTGAAGCCATATGATATCTTTATGTGAAGTAGATGTCAGAGTGGATGTTAATGTTTTAAAGGGTTAGTTCACCTAAATTGAAATTTCTGTCATTAATTACTCACCCTCGTTCAAAACCCCGTAAGACCTTCGTTCATCTTCGGAACACAAATTAGGTTATTTTTAGCGCAATTTTCCACCGGACAAATTGCGATTGTTAACTCATGATTTCTGTTCTGTGCGTCTGTGCGCACCAATCTTGCACTTCTATCTACTCCTCAACCAGACCACCTAGAGACTTCGGGTTTTCGGCATTATGTTAAGGAAGGTCTAATCTCGGGAACGCACAAAAAAAATCCAGGAAAAGATTTACTATCTCTTAGTGTTGTGATCCCATGAGGTGAGAAAATTGCGCTAAAACACTCACCGAGTTTTTATTACTTGTTTATGAAATCCTAGAGCTTTCTGACCCCACATAGACTGCAAGGTAATTGACACTTTCAAGGCCCAGAAAGGTAGTAAAGACATTGTTAAAATATGACTGTGACTACAGTTGTTCAACTTTAACTTTATGAAGAGACAAGAATACTTTTTGTGTGCCAACAATAAACAACAGTTTCTTCTCTTCCGTGTCAGTCTCTGCACCACGACACATGCGTGTGGTTCTGTTGCAGGAGCTGGCCAATACTGAGCCGAAGTTCTGATGTAGAACCCGGAAGCGCTGCACTGTGTTTACAACGTGAACAGCGTCAGAGACTGACACGGATTTTTTTGCCTATTGTATAGCCTATTTTACCTTTAAGTGAGGTTTCTAGAATTTTTTTTAAACATTGTGCTGTAACATCACAGAATTGTGTGAAAAGATTTGTGTTTGCTGGAATTGTTGCAATTTCCAATCATGAGCTGCTTGCATGTAAATGATCAGTGCCAAGTTTTATTCTGAAACACATCACATCAGGCCAAATCACAGACTTTTGTGACTTTATAATCTATACTAGCTTTTCATCAACAGCCTCCCCACAAACTCCTGTTTGGGAAACTCTGCTTAAGAGATTGGGGAAACATTTCTGTGCAACGAGAACCAATGTGTGGGACCATTCAGTTTTTAATGTAAAAAAAAAAATTGTGCTATTAAAAAAAGCATGAGATAAATTATTTTGTTTGTTACTGTCATTTTAGTCAATCAAAAGTTCTGTCTCTTAGGGCAGGTCTAACAAAGCCTGTGGTAAGTTTCAGAATATTTTATCATGCTTTTTAGTGACAAAAAGAAGAAGAAGAAGAAGAAGAAGGTGGTAAGTATTTTGTTAATTTTATCCCACATATTCTGCTAAATTGAAATGGTAAATATTATTGTTACGGTTTGTCATTGGTTTAACTTGGGCGAGCTCCGATGCTGCTGAGTGAGGATGACTACAATGCCTGAGGCAGAGGCATCAAAACATTGCAGCTCTTTAATTTTCACCCCCTCTGGACTGATGTTATATGTAAAAAACTGAATTGATTACATGTGGAACTCACACTTCTCCATTTTGAAGAACAGACAATGTTCCGCCTGCTAATGTTTGGTCTTGTTCTGGGAATAGATGAGAATGTTGTCAATGTAAATGATGACAAAATGATATTCATAATGGACAGTGAGGGTCACAAAAGCAGTCTGGAAAGGTTCTAGGCACTGCACAAGTCCACCTTTGTGAACACTGTCACTCCTCAATGTAGCTCCATAACAACGGTGACTAGAGGAAGAGGATATTGGTACTCGATGGGTACCTTGTTAAAAGCTCTAAAGTCAATGCAAGGACTCAAACCTCCATCTTTCTTGGCCACAAAGAAACTTGAAGCAGTAGGGGAAGTAGAAGGACGGATGTATCCCTGGTTCAATGCCTCCTCCACATATTCCTCCATGGTCTTCTGCTCCAGAAGTGACAGAGCATAGATCTGTCCACAGTCCACATGGTCTGGAAGAAGGTGAGAGGCACATTGGGGGCTAAACACATCTTTGAATGCCTGATAGTCAGATGATAAATCAACTTGGGAAATTGTGATGAGTGAATCCTATACGAAGACTGACGTGTTTGGTATGACCAGTGATGATACCCTTCCCAAGTGGCCTGCCCACTATTGACTGAATCAGGAGCGTGGCTCGAACAGGGGATTGAGGGAAGGTGGAGCTGGTGGTGGATCTACCTGAAGACCCTGCTGGCCAAGCCAGAGTCATGGAGATTTGTAACTGTGAGAGACATTTTGGCAGTGGTCACTCTGACTTTAGTACACAATGGTAAATGAATTACAGGGAGGAAGTATCTAAATGTAGAAGTGGAGTTAAATGAAAACAAATCAAAACCAAAACAAAGGACAATAGCGAACTGAGAAATGAGTGACCAGGAACAAAGGCACAAGACATCTAGGAACAGTCAAGACTAATAAACAGGGAAAACTACAAAAAAATATACAAAGATGGCACCAAGAAACAGGAACAGAACAACGTAAGAGTCTAGGGTATATGTAACGGAAAGACAGGGCCGTTTTAATACATTTTCACAAAACACATTGTTGTAGCCCCTGCCTTTCTTGATAGAAGGTGTTAGGGTGTTCCCCTCATGTTTGCTTCCAAAATGAGGAAGAATTAAAAAGAATACTACATTGCCACATTCAGATCACCTGAATAAAATGCAATTCAGGTCAAACACTAAGTAAGCTGATGTAAATTAGTGTTACAAATTCAAAAGAGTAAAACTGACCCTGAGTTCCACAGAGGGCTTAAAGTGGCAGCTGTTTCCTGAAAAGAAAATACTTAAGCCTAACCCTTTCAAGTGAATATTATCTTAACCAATGTCCAAGGTCCACTGTGATAAGAACACCTCCCTTGACGTAAAAACCATCTTATATTACCACCTAGAAGGCATCTGATTACTATTGATGACCACAGAGTATGCCAAGACACAGGAGTGTTTACCTGACGCAGTGAAAGCAAGGCTTAGAGCAATGCATGGACATGGCCATTCATGGATCTGGTTGACAGTATTGGTTTTCCAGTACTGTTTCCATCAAAGTGCCTCCTTGATTTACTGGACTGCCTATGTGGAAGTTAGATACTTTGACAGAGGATCTAATGAAACTAAAAGCAGTGTATGTGAGTGTGGTGTGTTCGGGGGGCACTCACCCTTGAATTCAGCTTCTGGACTAATAGTGCTTCCAAATCGGGATCCTCTGGCATGCTCAGGGAACACTACTTTCACCGCAAGTCAACAGCCATGGATTGCCCTGATAAAAAAAGGAAACTGTACCTATTCACAGAAGGTACAGGCTGCCAAGCAAGAAGGAGCCTCTGCTGTAGTTATTTACAATATAGATGGGACAGGCAATGCGACTAACCTTATGGGACATTCAGGTATGGCAGTTTCTCTAATTGGCAAACCAAGACGATTTAATTTGTTTCAAAGCAGCTTTACAGAAAATACACATTGAGCAATTAAGGCAAATGTAATTGTGACAAGGAAACAACTTCATAAGATGTTTAGGTATAGTGTGAAGGGAAAAACCTTAAAGTGCTAAACTTACTGAATTGGCTTTCTCCATGCCATTATAAAACTGATTTAATCCTAGAGTAAAATTGTATTGCCTAAAAAAATCTACTTTGTAGAATGTCTTAGGAGATATAAAATACAATATTAAAAAATGGCATTGCTAACATACAATAAGAAAATATTTGATACATAGTCAAGATGTTGACAAACAAAATACAAAATGACTAAGTTATAAACCTGCCATTATGCCAGTGATCTAAGAAAAATAAAGTTTTTTTAATGTTAATGCTACTATTAGCCTATATTATTAATAGAAGTAAAAACAGTACAACAATAAAAATTATATATTTAATTATATAAAAGTTATATTCTAAATTATATATATATATATATATATATGATAAAAAACAACCTGTTCCCACTCCCAAGGTGTCAAAACATTGCGTGTGACTATTAAGCTGTGAAAAGTAGCTCTAGGTGTCACTGTCTTTGCTTTTAATTGCTTGCCTTATCTTTATAAACAATTGTGTACATCTTATATTTTTAATTTAAATGAATATTTTTGAGCACATAACCCCAACACTACCCAAAACCTAACCACTTTTCAACAATTTGAAACACATAACAGGCAGATAAAAATACAGTTATTGCAAAAAGGTGCTTAAAAATGTCTAAATATTGTAATGTAAATTAAATTATTTTGGCTGTTCAAATTGATAATCATACCCCAAACTAAAAGGTAAAATGGGGTAAGATGTTCTCCAGGGCAAAGGGTTAATAGATCTAATTTAGTCTAACTGTGACATTGCATTATTGTATTACACTGCCTTTTGTGGCTTTTTGTCAATCAGGGATTTGTGGACACATTAATGTTTGTTGAGTTTGTATGTTCTCCCGGTGAACTTTAATCTGGATACATGAAGATGGTGTTTCAAAATGCTCTCCATCCACACTAGCATTTTCTGTCCAAAGAAAATGTATTGTCCACGCTTAAATCATCATACTGCACAAATGTAAAATGTATAAAAGCTCACTGATATGATACAGAGAGACCAGAGATAGTATAGTTCTGGCATGATAATTTTATTAGCAAAATAAATATCTGGAATATTTAAAGGCACGTTTACACGACAATGATATACTAAAAATGGAAATGTTTTTCCTTTGTGTTTTGAGTATAGACGACAACGTTGTCAAAATGATCCCCGTTCACACAGATCTGCGAAACCGGCTGAAAAAATTGTATTCTGCTGCCAGGCCAGTAGTTTGTGAGGTCACTTTGTAAAAAAAAAAAAAAAAAAAAAAAAAAAAAAAAACCGCCTATGTCATAATGACAAAATATACACCAATATACACCCATATACAGTTTCATGATGATAAAATTCTGATATATAGGCCCTAGTTGATATAGCAATGCTTACATATACCTTTATTGTCTTAAAAGTGCATTAAGCAGTTTGATGATAATTTAAAACCTTTTACACTTTAAGAAACAAGTTGTGATTTTGTGAAGAGCCATCTAAATGATGTACAGGTAAAGGAACTAATTACTGTATAGACTGTTCTCTAAAGCTCAAAAGTATCAGTGTAATTATCGTAAAACTCAGATATGACCATACTAGGGCTTCCCCCTAATAGTGGATTAAACGACCAAGATTTTATTAGTGGGTTAGTCCATAAACAGTATATAAACTGGACACAGCGACCCCATTGGATTCAATGGAGAAAAGTGAAATCAATTAGAAGCTCTCACTTCCTGATGGTCGAGCATACTGCGCAGACTCAAACTGAGCTTGACGACGTAGATGTGACATGAGCAACCCGTCTGTCTTCTAGTAGCTGTGCCAAGAGAAATCTGAATCATTCCCTTCCGAAACTTGCAGAGACTGAGAGTGTGAGTAGGAGGTGTCCATGAGCTAGGAGCAGGAGCAACTTTTGCTAAATATTCTGATTAATTACTTTGTCATTGTGCCTCCACATCCCCCCGATTGCACGCAAGCTTTTCCTCCTGTCCATATGGTAATTTCTCTACTGTGCGACAGAGAGTCGCGTGGTTATGACACAATCGTTAGCCTATTTTTACAAAAACTGCATCTACGGGGCCATTATGTAAGATACAAGTTAATGGAGCCTTTTATACATTTTCGTGTTTCTTTATAAATAAATAATGGACAAATGGAGTCTTTGAACGCCTCAGATGTAAAGTTATTCGCTGTCAAAGTGACGCCAAAATGAATGGGAGTCAATGGAATGCTAACAGCAGGTGATGGTCCGCTAATCAATGGCGGGGCCCGGGGAAGCGTTCAATATTTTATAATACCCTGCCCCCCTGGGTTAGTCGTAGAAAAAAAGTAAAACTCCACAGGAAGTATCAATCACGTGAGGGACAGATCGTTAACAGCAATTTCTTGTGATAATTACAGTATGTCGGGAAATGCAAACGTCCGCCTATCATCCATCGACCTTAAAAATCATTTGAAACATGTAAGTAGCAACTTTACATTCCTGCTCGCTCTAACGTTAACCTAGAAAAAGTTAGCGATATTATTAGGCACATATCCAAGTGTTTGTGCGGAGTGTGGAAGCTGAAGTATAGTGCGCTTACAGTGCATTCACAGGGTGCTTCTCAACATCCCTCCTCGTCTCCTCCGTCCTCCATCCTCCATCCTATGACCCGGAAACCGATCAAGCTCAGCCATCTTGAAGGACATTTCAATTCTCTAATTGCACCACGAGGCGGCGAGGATCGAGGAGTGAGGAGGCTTCCTGAGGAGTCATGAGCGAGGATACACAGGTGTATCCTATGCGGAAGAGTTTTATCGACTAAAATGTGACGCACGTATCAATTTTCCTCCCCCTTCACATCGGTCATAATCATTTTAATTTAGGCTACGTCTACATTAATCCGGATACATTTGAAAATGCCGTTTTTGTTTATAAACGCCATCCACACTAGCGTTTTCAGGCGTTTTCGGACGTTTCAATGTGGATGAGAAACTTTTGAAAAACGCCTGAAAACGCTAAATTCACCTTACTGCGCATGCGTAAAAGTGATCTTGTGTGGGACAAGATCACTGACATGATTCAGATGGAAAAATAATGAAGTTATCGCACAATTCTTCTGACAGGATAATTTTATTTAGTAAAATATCTCACCATTCACTGATGCGGTCCAGGTCGCACGCAGTCACCATATGTTTGGTCTAAAACGCAACTGCTCTCATGTATTGCCACAGGACAGCAAATGTGAGTACCTTAGCAACACGCTAAGGTATTTGCATAAAGGCGATCTAATTGGCTGTCACCTGCGTTGGCACTTGAAAAGTGACTTGACACAACGGAATCCACAATTCAGTTCGGCAACGCATAATGTCACTCATTCAAAGTAAATGAGAAGCGTTGGCGCAGACGCCCTGTGTGAATGCACTGTTACTGCATGACATGGAGGTGATCACCTGCATTTTTATTCTTAAAATAATTGTAATAAGAATAATACATCATTCCAAACTGTTGTAAAGGGTCTACTTATTTGTGTACACTCACAATAACAACAAATTTGTGTTTTTGTCAAATAAAGAAAACAACAGGATGCGCCTTCTACCGTCTCGATCTCCCTGAACTGCAGTGCGTCACATAAATGAACTGAAGCCGTTCTCTTACGAGAGGTCTCTTGTACTGCGTAATATCTTACACTAGGGGAAAATCTCTTTTCCGCGAGATATTGAAGCCAAAAATTATCCTTAATTTTGAATTAATGTAAAACGCGTTGCGGCAGCATGCAGACATAGGCGAGACAGCTCGGGCGCCTATTGGCTGCCCTGCGGCAACTGCAGCAGCCTATCGAGAGAGGCCCTTCATGACGTCAGATCCAATGGGGGCGCTTTGCACCCACTGCGTCATGTCCCGCCGAAACGGGCGTGGCTTGGGCCTATAAATACAGCTCGACAGGCTGATAGAATCAGATTTTTCATCTCTTCCCGATCCCGAGAGGAAGAAGCCGCGCCATCTGAAAAAGCCTTCTGCGGGACGAGCCATTGCACCTGAAGTCGCTGGCAGACAACTCGCTGCCTTCAGTCGCCGTTCCTGCTACGCTATCCGGCGTATATATCCTTTTCTCTGCTAAGTCCGCCGCTGCGACACACACTCTCTAAAAGAGCCGAGCGTCTTTGTCAAGATGCCTCGTACCCGCTGTGGCTCGTGTCGAGCCCCACTCAGCGACGGGGACCGCCATGTCATCTGCGTTTCCTGCCTGGGTGAGGATCATGCAGCTCTCGCGCTCGCTGACTGCGGCTGCCCTCACTGCGAGCTGATGCCCATGGTGACTCTGAGGACTCGCCTGGCATCTTTCGTCGAGACTGCTCCCCCACCCGCTGCGGTGCCGCGCTGTAAAAAGCACCGTGCTCAGCGGGTCCCGGAACCTCCTCCAGCCTGTGAAAGCTCGCCGGTTCACCCGCCAGCTTCACCGCCGGCTTCACCTGATTTTCTCTCTGCCAGACAGCGGCCGCCGTCTGCCGCCGCTTCCGCCATGAATGACGATGAGGAAGCCGCGTCCGTGGAGGATGACAGCTGCTCTCTCCTGGTGTCGGGCAGTGAGGATTGGTCGAGCTCTGTGGATCTCACCCCCTCTGCTCGCAAGCCATCTGGGAAAAGGGCCAGCATCGAAGCAGAGCTGATGCGTCTGCTCACGCAGGCCGTAGCGAGCCTCGGCCTCGAGTGGTCGACGCCCGAGGAACCTGCACACAACCGGCTGGATGGATTTTTCCTGCAAAGTAACCGTGTTTCACAGTCTTCAAGACCCGCGCCCTTTCTTCCTGAGCTTCACGAAGAAGTCGCAAAGTCTTGGAACGCTCCCTTCTCAGCCAGATTGCGTACCTCTGTCTCAGCGCCATTCTCCGTGGTGGACGGTGCAAAAGACAGAGGATACCAGTCTCTCCCTCCTGTGGAAGAAGCCGTAGCAGCCCATCTTTGCCCAACCTCCGCTGGACGGCGTGCCAAGACGGCGCTACCGTCAAAAGCCTGCCACACGACCTCAGCCTTGCACAGTCGCACTTACACCGCCACTGGACAGGCTGCGTCTGCACTGCACACAATGGCCATACTACAGATATTCCAGGCCGACCTTCTCCGTATGCTGGATGAGGAAGGACCTAAGTCCGTCACTAAGTCACTAAGTCCGCTGCACAGGCCATAGGGCAGAGCATTGCCTCTCTCGCCGTAGCGGAGAGACATTTATGGTTGACGCTCTCTGAGATGTCGGAGTCAGAGCGCACCGCGTTCCTCGACGCCCCCATCTCCTCTGCCGGCCTCTTTAGATCATCCATCAAGGACTTCGTGGATATATTCGCTGAGGTGCAGAAAATGTCACAAGCCATGAAACATTTTCTGCCTAAGCGCTCCAGCTCTGCAGCAGGCCGCTCGAAACAGCCGTCTGCTCGAAGCTCCTAGCCGCAGCCTCAGCCCGCCGCCGCCTCACAGCGTCGACAGGCCTGGGACCCGAGACCACGCTCTCACTCTGCTGGCCGCCGCCCCCCTCCGCGTGGGCCCCGACCAAAAATCGAGATAAAGCCAGAGGCCTCAAAGTCTTCCTAGCCCGCCTAGGAAAGCGACGGTGTTTAAGTCCCGCTGCGGCCAGACTTCTACCAAAACTTCTCGCTCGTTCAGTTCCAGAAAATACGACTGTTCCAGTGTATTTTGCAGAAAACAAGCCGGTTCCACAGCCCGTTTGCCTGCACACAAACGCCGTTTTTACGGTGACCCAGATGAATCTCGCAAAGAGTGTAATTTCTGGTATTCCGGCCACGGCCGATGGTGTTATGAGTGTAGAAAAAATGCCCACAGCCCAGTGCTCATTCCTACACACAAGCACAGCCCGCCACACAGGGCTTGCACGCATAAAATCGATTCAGGTCGATCGTGCATTAAATGTAGTGAATGTGCCCACGACCCAGTGCCCACAAAAATACTCACTGCATGTCTCACGGTTTCTGTAAAAACGAAACCAAAACACATACAGTCAGCTCGAGCCAACGGGATGCTGTCCCGCGCCCACATTAACTCACAGACATGACAAGCCCCACGGGGCTCACCCCGCTCACTCTCTCTCAGCAACTGCCGTTGTGATCAACGCGCCCCCCGCCTCGAATGCTGCAAGCACGGCGTCTATGTTACAGCACACCGATGCTCTCCGGTCGCCGCCATCTCGCGGCCAGAGCCCAGATCTCCTTCAACCCCTAGCTATTCATGCAAGTGCATGGGCAAAGCTTCCCAGGGGAATCAGAATGGGTGCTCAACATTATTAAGAGAGGCTATTCACTACAGTTCGCTCGTCGTCCCCGCCGTTACGTGGCGCGAGTCGAAACTACGGTAAAAAAAGGAAGTAACACATCTACTTCGAGCCGACATAGCGAAACTTTTGAGAAAAGGGGCCATAGAGCCTTTATCTCAAGCTCAGAGCGAAGGGGGTCTATACAGCAGATACTTTTTGGTACCGAAAAAAGACGGGAGTCTCAGACCCATTAGATCTAAGACAACTGAACAAAGCACTTTCGAAACGCAGGTTCAGGATGCTCACAACCAGGAAAATCCTCGCGCAAATTCGCCAAGGGGACTGGTTTATGTCAATAGATCTGAAATACAAATAGTGTCACGTCACAGGCGATTTTTGAGATTCACCTTCGAGGGCCAGGCGTATCAATACACAGTCCTGCCGTTTGGCCTGTCCCTAGCACCCCGTACATTTACAATGTGCATGGACGTGGCGCTGGCACCCCTGAAGCTTCGGGGGATGCGAGTTGTGAACTACTTGGACAATTGGCTGATTCTAGCTCGATCACACTCAGAGCTCATGACCATATTACTTGAGCATCTCGAGAATCTAGGTCTCAAAGTCAATTGGGCAAAGAGTTCACTGTTCACTGAATATTCAGCACACGCTGAAAACCTTCCGCCGCGGCACTATGGTCCCGCTCAGAAAATTTCAGAAAATACTGGGTCTCATGGCCTCAGCATCATCAGTACTCCAGTTGGGTCTGCTTCGCATGCGCCCACTGCAGTTCTGGCTAAAAGCGCGAGTACCATGTCGAGCATGGCCTCAAGGTCGATCAGAAATGCATCTCAGCTCTGAAACCTTGGAGAGCGACTGACTGGTACCGATCAGGTGTAAGCCTAGGGACTTCCTCGAGTGTGAAGGTGGTGTCAAAGGACGCCTCCACCTCGGGATGGGGAGCGCTGCTCGAGGGCAGACCGTTCTTCGGCCAGTGGTCAGAATGGGAAGAGCTCCTACACATAAACTGCCTGGAGATGTTGGCAGTCGACAACGCGCTGAGGCGTTTTTGTCTCCAGTTAAAAGGACACCACGTCTTGGTCCGTTCGGACAACATGTTAGTGGTGGCCTATATAAATCGCCAGGGAGCAATCAGATCCCGAAACCTTTACAGGCTGACGGAGCACCTCCTGGTCTGGGCTCAGCACAATCTGCGCTCGCTGCGCAGCGCACGTGCTGGGCCACCTGAATGTGGGACCAGACAGACTGTCCAGGAACAATGTTCTGACAGGAGAATGGTCTCTGCACCCGCAGACAGTCCAACTGCTGTGGAAGACATTCGGCAGAGCGAAAGTAGACCTGTTTGTGTCTCAAGAAAACGCTCACTGTCCGGAGTTTTTCTCCAAGAGCAGGGATGCGCTGGCCAGCGTTTGGGCCCGCTGCCCGCTCTATGCTTTTCCCCCTGTCACGCTTCTACCTCAGGTATTAGAGCGAATCAGGAAAAGTGGATGCTCAGTGCTACTTGTGGCTCCGTTCTGGAAAAACCAGGCTTGGTTCCCAGCTCTGATGCAGCTGTCAAGCACTGCCCCATGGCCGATACCAGTGAGGTGGGACCTCCTCTCTCAGGCCGAGGGCTCGATCTGGCATCCTCGCCCGGAACTTTGGTCCCTACATGTGTGGGCCATCAACGGGTACCCGCTAACCTCCCGGTGGGAGTGTTAAACACGATCACGCAGGCTAGGGCCCCGTCTACTAGACGGCTCTATTCCTCGAAGTGGTCTGTGTTCTCCAGCTGGTGCACAGCCCGTGACATATCACCTCCCGATTGTGGGGTGATGGAGGTTCTCTCCTTCCTACAAGAGCTACTGGATAAAGGCAGAACTCCATCCACGCTCAAGGTTTACGTGGTGGCCATAGCAGCGTTTACTGAACTGACGCTCAGCCAGTCGCTTGGAAGGAACGATCTGGTCATCCGCTTCTTTAAAGGAGCTAAGAGACTGAATCCTCCCAGACCTCCCTCAGTTCCCATGTGGGACCTTTCTACGATCTTGGAAGCCATGAAAGGTGCCCCATTCGAGCCAATCCATTTAATAGATATCAAACATTTGTCTTTCAAGACAGTGTTTCTTCTGGCTCTCGCTTCGGTAAAGCACATAGGGGACTTGCAAGCGCTCTCTGTGAGCACGACGTGTATGGAATTCGGGCCGAATGACTCGAAAGTCATACTCAAACCAAGGCACGGGTACGTTCCTAAATCCCTCAACACACCGTTTAGGGGACAGTTGATTTCCCTGTCGGCCCTGCCGGTCTCTAATGAGGAAAGAGACGCGAGCTTCCTTTGTCCGGTCAGGGCATTAAGGGCTTATGTATCTCGCTCGACTGTCTTCAGACAGACAGAGCAGCTGTTTGTTTCGTTCAGCGGACGCTCTAAGGGACTGGCTGCGTCGAAACAGAGTCTATCCAGGTGGATAGTTGATGCTATAGCTCTGGCTTACACTTCAAAGGGCCTGCAGTGCCCGTTAGGTGTCAGAGCGCACTCCACAAGAGGCATGGCCTCATCGGGGGCTTGGTCTAGTGGGATTGCCTTGCAAGATATATGTATGGCGGCAGGCTGGGCCTCCCCGTCTACATTCATAAGGTTTTATAACCTAGAGGTTCCCACTTTACAGGCTAAGCTGCTTTCGGTCACATAAATCAGTATTATCTACCCCGAAGCTACCGGCTCAGAATACTGAAACTGCTTGAGCGCCGCTCGATGATCGATTAAATAGCTCTATGGGCATTGTGTAAGACCCATTATATTCATCAGTCCAGGCCGAGTTTTTTCGCCCTGGCTGTGTGGAATTTTTTATAATCTGCTCCTCATAGGATGCTACTTATTGTGGGAATGATGCTATTCTAGCCCCTCTTCCCCGGACTCTCTGTGAATCCCTGATGATCATGCACTATATGAACCCCGGGCACCTGCCCTTGGGATTTTGGTGTTGGATCTCAGCACGAACGGCGTTTTACACTGTGTTCCCCTAGCGTTTGCTCTTTTCTCAAAGAAAAACTGAACTCCAAGTCCTCCAGAGTCACGGCCAAAGCCGATTCGAAAGACCGTTGTTCTCCAGCAGCAGCCGCCATTCTTTGTTTTCAAGTAGCAGACGTCGCAACTCTGTCGTCATATGTTAAGCCCGCCCCCGCCTACTCTATACACGACGTGATTGGCCTGACCCAATTTAGGTTTGCAGCAGCTAGAAGGTCTATTGAGAGTTGCTAGACCCCCCTAGCTGTGAAATACATTTTGCTGCCGCTAGGGTGTGTCTAGATTTCTAGGCTAGGCTTCAATATCTCGCGGAAAAGAGATTTTCCCCTAGCGTAAGATATTACGCAGTACTCGTTCCCTCTTCTAGAGAGAACCGAGGTTATGTTAGTAACCGAGTACGTTTTACATGGAAATACGTCGCAACAGGGAAGACAAGACTATTGCATTCTCTGTTTCGTGCCAACTTTAAACTACACGAAGAACAACAACGCTTACGCTAGCAAAAAAAAAAAAAAAAAACTGAATGCCCCTTTAATATATAATAACAAAGAAATCAAGGTATTTTAACATGCTTTAGTTTTTGATGCCTTCAGAGAGAGAACGTGTTTAAAATGAAGAGTTTTGTTTTTATAATCACTGCATGACTAAAACCTGTTAAGGTGATCATAACCTGACCATATACAGTCAAGTGATCCCTTTGGAAGCATGTCATTTAAATACAGTCAGTGTTTGTACCCAACTGTTTCTCAGGTCTGAAAGTTATGAAAGGGTTTGAAATTGTCACTGACTTAACTTTTTATTTGTACAGTACATATATGGCACTGTAAAATTTTATGATCAGTAGAGACCATAAGAATGTTTTTATGACTCACTCATATAATTATGTTTTCTGAAGTTCATGAGTTCATACTTTAAATTCCAATTCCTTCCCTGAACTGTAAAATCCAATTGTTCTATAATATGTTGAAACTTTGTGTTTGACTTGACAGTTATTTGACAGCAAGATACTTGGATAACAAGTGTTCTCTTACGAGAGGTTCTCTCGTATTGCGTAAGTAGCTTACGCATCGGGAAAGTCTTCTTTCTTCGAGATCTGAAGCCAAAAAATTATCCTTAATTTTGTATTCATTGTCAACGCAGTGCAGCAGCCGACAGACCTAGGCAGGCTGTATAAGCGTGCTCATTGGCTGCTCGGCTGCAACTGCTTAAGCCTATCGGTGAGCGCTCTGAACGCGGCAACCAATGAGGGCGCTTCGCGCCCTCCACACCCTTCTAACCGTCAGAATGGGCGTGGCCAGCGTGTATATATTCAGCGCTCACAGGCTAAAATTCTGATTTTCTTGTCTTCAGCGAAGCACTTCGCATCGCTGGATCTGGAGAAGCCGCCGCCGTTGAAACCAGCGACCAGCAAGCCTAGGACAGCGCCTGAAGAAGCCGGCCGCCTTCGCCGCCTTCAGCCTTCCGTGCCTGCTACGCTATCCGGCGTCATATCCTTTTCACTGCTGTGTGTTCGCCTACTGCAACACACCCTCTCCTCTAAAAGAGCACGGGGCGTTTTTTCTAAAACTGCCCCGTTTTTCTTGCGGCTCGTGCCACGCCCCGCTCAGCAACGGAGACCGCCATCCCATCTGCGCTCTCTGCCTGGGCCGCGATCACGCCGCCACCGCACTCTCCACGGGCGGCTGCCCCGAGTGCGAGGAACTTTCAATGTCGACCCTGCGGGCTCGGCTTGAAGTTTTCGACCAACATGTCTCCCCGCCCGTCCCTGCTGGGCCGCGCAAGAAGAAGCGCCGCTCACAGCGACCGCCGGAGACCAACCAGGCGCACAGAAGCTCGCCGGAGTCTCTCCCTCGAGCTTCTCCCTCGCCTTCCCCGCCCCCCCCTCACGGCCGCGCAGCCGCCGGCCCTCGCCCGCGCCTCCGCCGCTTCAGGGGATGAGGCGGATGAGTTTGGTGAACGCGCCGCGGACAGCTGTTCTCTCCTGGCCTCTGACAGCGAGGAATGGTCCACTGCCTCCTCGTCAGTCCAGGATTCAGGCCGATCTCGAGCGGGCGAGGACGCGGAACTTTTACGCCTCCTCACGCGAGCTGTCGAACAGCTGGGCCTTGACTGGTCTTCCCCGGAAGAGCCAGCCCCGAACAGACTCGACGGCTGCTTCCTTCACCAACGCCGCCGACAGCCGGCGTCCAGAAAAGCACCCTTCCTGCCTGAGCTTCACAGCGAGCTCTCTAAATCGTGGAATGCTCCATTCTCCGCGAGAGTGTCTTCACACGCCTCATTGACGCTCTCACAGGTTGACTGCGCCGCTGAGAAGGGGTATAATTCCATCCCCCCTGTGGAGGAGGCGGTCGCAGCGCACCTTTGCCCGCCCTCTCGTTGGCGCTCAAAGGCTGCCCTCCCGTCCAAAGCATGCAGGACCACTTCAGCCCTCGTCGGCCGCAGGCCGCATCAGCACTCCACTCTATGGCAGTACTGCAGATCCTCCAGGCTAACCTCCTCCGTGATCTGGACGAGAAGCGCTCGGAGCCTGCTTCCCTCACGGATTTGAGGAGCGCTACGGACCTTTCCCTTCGCGCCACGAAATCCGCTGCCCAGGCCATTGGAAGGTGCATGGCCTCTCTGTCAGTTACAGAAAGGCATCTCTGGCTCACGCTCGCGGACATGAGGGAGTCTGAGCGCGCGGTGTTTCTCAACGCCCCCCTCTCCCCCACCGGCCTGTTCGGCCCAGCGGTTAGCGGGATCGTCGACCGCTTTTCGGAGGTGAAAAAGACTACAGAGGCAATGAATTTCGAGGTGCATGGACACGGCTCGAAATTGACACATTCACGAAGTGCATGGACACGGCTCTCGCTCCCCTGAGGGGTCGGGGAATGCGAATTTTGAACTACTTGGACGATTGGCTGATCCTAGCACAGTCAGAGGCCGAACTCATCGCCCACAGAACAGTGCTTTTAAGCCATCTGGACAGCCTGGGGCTTACGGTCAACTGGACCAAGAGCTCGCTCGTGCCCAGTCAATCAACCTCTTTTCTGGGTTTGGATCTGGACACTGTAGCGATGACGGCCCGCCTGTCGACACAGCGCGCGCGCTGCATTCGACGCCTGGCCGCGTCCCTCCGGCCGGGCAGCACCGTACCTCTCAAAACATTTCAGAGGCTACTGGGTTGTATGGCCTCAGCCGCAGCAGTGCTTCGGCTGGGTCTTTTACGAATGCGCCCCCTACAACGCTGGCTGAATGCCCGAGTGCCTCACAGAGCATGGGCTTCCGGCGGTATTCGCATCAGAGTGACTCAGAGCTGCGTTTCAGCTCTGAAGCCCTGGTTAGTGGCCGACTGGTACCAGCGGGGAGTGACAATGGGAGCTATCTCACACCGCAAAATTCACACCCCCTCTCCCCCACCGGCCTGTTCGGCCCAGCGGTTAGCGGGATCGTCGACCGCTTTTCGGAGGTGAAAAAGACTACAGAGGCAATGAATTTGTTTCTGCCTCGACGCTCCAGGCCTGCTGCACGCCGTCCTTCGGACCAGCCTGCACAAAGCTCTGCCCAGCGTCCAGCTCGACCTCCGTCCTCGCAGCGACGACAGGGCGGCCGCCGTCGTTCTCGCTCGACCAGCCGCGCCAGACCGCCGCCTCCCCGGGGACCCCGGCAGAGGATCGCGGTGAAGCCTGAGCCTCCAAAATCCTCCTAGCCCGAGGAGAGAAGCAACGATTGGGTCCCGCCGCGGCCGGACCGTCGTCAAAGCTTCAAGCTCTGTCAGTCCCCGTTGCCACGGTTACTGCAGACACTCATATCGCAGCCAACGAGCCGGTGAACTCACCCTCTCGCCTGCACACAACCGCCGTTTTCACGGCGACCCAGAGAAATCTCAAAGAGAGTATTATGCCTGGTCGCGCGCCTCGCGCTGTAAGTGTTTCAAATGCAGTAAATGTGCCCACTTATCTGTGTTCACCTCTGCACACAAGCACTGTAAACCCCGTGTCTCTCACAGAGTCCACTCGCATAAAGCTGGCACAAGCCGCTCGAGTGTTAAAAGTAGGTCACGTGTCCACCCCGCTGTGCCCACACCTACTCACTGCCCACTCTGTTACACAACCCCTCACAACCGGTCAGGTTATAAACACGGATGCTGTGCCCGCTTCCACGCGCTCACACATCAGCTCTCTTACTTCGCCCCCGACGCCGCCTTCGAGCGTCGTGCTTCACACTGTATGTTCCCCGTCAAAAGCCACCGGGACGCTGTGTGTAAAACGGCCAGTCACCGCTGTGAGCGACCCGCCGTATCCAAGCACCAAGAGCGCGCGCGTCACGCCCGCCCCTCCGTTTCGAGCTCTCGAGCCCGCGATCAGCGGCGATCAGAGCCCGGAGGCTATTCTGCCCCTGGCTGCACACGCGAGAGCGTGGGAAGCTATTCCAGGCGCGTCAGAATGGGTGCTGAGCACAGTAAAACGAGGCTATACTCTGCAGTTCGCTCGCCGCCCTCCGCGCTCTCAAGCGCGTGTCGAGACCAGAGTGAATGGGGAAGTAGCACATCTACTTCGAGCAGAAATAGCCACACTTCTGTGCAAAAAGCGGCAATAGAACCGGTTTCCCCTTCCATGAGCGAGTCGGGCTTTTACAGACGTTATTTCCTCGTTCCCAAGAAGGACGGAGCTCTCAGACCAATTCTAGATCTGAGACGTTTGAACAAGGCTCTTATGAAAAGACCGTTCAAAATGCTCACAACCAGACAAATCCTCGTGCAAATTCGCCCGAGGGACTGGTTTATATCTCTCGATCTAAAAGACGCATACTTTCAGATCCAGATAATACCCCGTCACAGGCCATTCTTGAGATTCGCCTTCGACGGTCAGGTATATCAGTACACCGTCCTGCCGTTCGGCCTGTCTTTGGCACCCCGCACATTCACGAAGTGCATGGACACGGCTCTCGCTCCCCTGAGGGGTCGGGGAATGCGAATTTTGAACTACTTGGACGATTGGCTGATCCTAGCACAGTCAGAGGCCGAACTCATCGCCCACAGAACAGTGCTTTTAAGCCATCTGGACAGCCTGGGGCTTACGGTCAACTGGACCAAGAGCTCGCTCGTGCTCAGTCAATCAACCTCTTTTCTGGGTTTGGATCTGGACACTGTAGCGATGACGGCCCGCCTGTCGACACAGCGTGCGCGCTGCATTCGACGCCTGGCCGCGTCCCTCCGGCCGGGCAGCACCGTACCTCTCAAAACATTTCAGAGGCTACTGGGTTGTATGGCCTCAGCCGCAGCAGTGCTTCGGCTGGGTCTTTTACGAATGCGCCCCCTACAACGCTGGCTGAATGCCCGAGTGCCTCACAGAGCATGGGCTTCCGGCGGTATTCGCATCAGAGTGACTCAGAGCTGCGTTTCAGCTCTGAAGCCCTGGTTAGCGGCCGACTGGTACCAGCGGGGAGTGACAATGGGAGCTATCTCACACCGCAAAATTATCTCGACGGACGCTTCCACCTCAGGCTGGGGCGCTCTGTTCGAGGGCAAACCGGCTTTTGGCCTATGGTCAGACCGGGAAAAATGCCTCCACATAAACTGTTTGGAGATGATAGCGGTCGAGAACGCGCTCAGGCGCTTCCTCCCATTCATACGGGATCACCATGTGCTAGTCCGCTCGGACAACATGTCCGTGGTATCCTATGTGAACCGACAGGGCGGTGTCAGATCCAGGAATCTGTGCAGGCTGACAGAACGCCTTCTCGTGTGGGCTTACCGCTCGCTGCGCTCGCTGAGAGCCGCGCACGTACCGGGCCACCTGAATGTCGGTCCAGACAGACTGTCCAGGGACAACATTCCCCCGGGAGAATGGTCTCTGCACCCCCAGACAGTCCAGTTTCTCTGGCGCCTATTCGGCAGAGCGGAAATCGACCTCTTTGCGTCGAAAGACAATGCTCAATGCCCGAAGTTTTATTCGAAGAGCGAGGACGCGCTGTCCCAGACATGGCCCAGCCTCCCGCTGTATGCTTTTCCTCCGATCTCCCTGTTGCCACAGGTCATTTCGAGGATCAGAGAAACGCACCACTCAGTGCTGCTTATAGCCCCGCGATGGGAAAACCAAACTTGGTACCCAGAGCTAGTGAGGCTGTCGCACTCACCCCCGTGGCCGATCCCGGTGAGAAAGGATCTCCTCTCCCAAGCCGCTGGATCGATCTGGCATCCCCATCCAGAGCGCTGGTCGCTGCATGCATGGGTGATCAACGGATACCCGTTGACCTGTCAGAAGGGGTCGTGAACACGATCACACAGTCGAGAGCCCCCTCCACGAGACGGCTCTACGCGTCTAAATGGTCGGTGTTTTCTAAATGGTGCGCTACTCAAAACCTGGATCCGCGCGCATGCGGGGTCCCGCGGGTGCTCTCCTTCTTACAAGAGCTGTTGGAAAAGGGCAGATCCCCTTCCACGCTCAAAGTATATGTGGCCGCTATTACAGCGTTCGCTGAGACGACGCGCAGCCGGGCAATGGGAAGGAATGAGCTCATTATCCGCTTCCTCAGAGGAGCTAGACGGATGAATCCCCCGCGGCCCCCCTCGGTTCCCTCGTGGGATCTGTCCTTGGTCCTGGCGGCCCTAAAGGCTTTTCCCTTTGAACCGCTTGAATCCGCGGATCTAAAGTATCTGTCGCTTAAAACCGTTTTTCTGATAGCTCTGTCTTCAGTCAAACGTGTGGGTGATTTGCACGCGCTATCTGTTAGCCCTGCATGTCTCGAGTTCGGGCCGAATGACTCGAAAGTCATTCTCAGACCGAGGCACGGTTACATCCCCAAAGCGATTGGAACCCCGTTTAGGGCACAAGTTATTTCCCTCTCGGCTCTGCCAGCATCCGATAGTGGGGACAGTGATAACCTCCTATGCCCTGTCCGGGCGCTGAGAGTTTACATCACGCGCTCCGCCGCTTTCAGGCGTTCAGAGCAGCTCTTTGTTTCCTTCGGCGGACGCACCAAAGGTCTTGCCGCCTCGAAGCAGAGCTTGTCCAGGTGGATAGTGGACGCGATAGCAGCAGCTTATGCCTCCAAACGCCTGCAGTGCCCTCTGGGCATCAGAGCCCATTCCACTAGAGGCATGGCCTCGTCGTGGGCCTGGTCCAGCGGAATTTCTATCCACGACATTTGTATGGCGGCGGGCTGGGCCTCCCCGTCAACATTCGTGAGGTTTTATAACCTGGAAGTTCCTGCCCTACAGGCAAAAATATTGTCAGTATAAGTGACATGTATGCTCTGCCCAGCTCCCGTGTGCAGACTACGTTCATATGCTGGCGCTATTCTGGTAACTACTCAGGGTGAAGTGTTTGACTCAGACCGGCTGATCCGTTCTGTTTCCTATTTCCCATTACGCGCTGTTATCGGTGCTGGCCCGCGCTGCTGGCCGCCTGTATTATTCTCTGCCGCGCGGGAATTTTTCTCTTCATGTGAGACCGACTATGTCGTTTTCTCCTACCCTTATGAGTGCTTATGTACTGTATGGGCTTGCTCCGCCGGCCCTACTGTTTGTACTGTTATGTTTATAGACCGGCCGCGCCGCTCTATTTCATATGCTGCATGAAGTGCATGTACTACGCTGGCCCGTCTCTCCGACCGGCCACATTTCCCAGCAGAGTGTTTTCCCCGGTTCCCCTGGGATTCATGGGCTGGATGCTCGGCGCACACGGCGTTGACAAAGGGTTCCCGATGCGTAAGCTACTTACGCAATACGAGAGAACCTCTCGTAAGAGAACGTACTCGGTTACTAATGTAACCTCGGTTCTCTCTAGAAGAGGGAACGAGTATTGCGTAACCTGCCGTGTCGCGCCACGAGCTTTTGCGCTTCAGACTGTGAAAACCAGAATTTTAGCCTGTGAGCGCTGAATATATACACGCTGGCCACGCCCATTCTGACGGTTAGAAGGGTGTGGAGGGCGCGAAGCGCCCTCATTGGTTGCCGCGTTCAGAGCGCTCACCGATAGGCTTAAGCAGTTGCAGCCGAGCAGCCAATGAGCACGCTTATACAGCCTGCCTAGGTCTGTCGGCTGCTGCACTGCGTTGACAATGAATACAAAATTAAGGATAATTTTTTGGCTTCAGATCTCGAAGAAAGAAGACTTTCCCGATGCGTAAGCTACTTACGCAATACTCGTTCCCTCTTCTAGAGAGAACCGAGGTTACATTAGTAACCGAGTACGATTCTATGAATAGCGTAAGACTGGCAGAGACAGTTAAACAAAGTGGAAAAGGGTGGTTCTCGCATATGATGGATGCTCGCGTATGATACGAGAATCTTGACCAGTGACGTATCGGAGTCCATATAAGCTTCCGTTTATATCATGGACTATCTCTGCAAGTCATTCTCGTTAGTCTGAGTGACCAGAGACTCTGGCGGTCTGCCGCTATTCATAGGAACACGTTTACATCAGTGAGCAAGGTTCTAATTCATAGTTCCAGACCTCCAGATGCGGTTTAACATTTCATTTCACATTCCACCAATTCACAAGGACGGAGCTCTGAACACTGTCCGTAACAGCAGAGCTAACTAAAGAAGTCACAATAGCACAAGTAGAATGGAATTTCATGGATATTGAAGCTGGACTACCTACCAAGCGATAAGCATTGGAAATGATGTCTACCACTCAGTGAGATAGCTGCTGCTTATAGACACGGATGAATCCTTCTGACAGGGGCCAACATAGACAAACAAATGGTCGATGGTGCGCCACAATGCCCTTGTTGACAAATATTGCTGCAACACTCGTTCTGGATTAGGAGTGTTGTCCGAAACACTGAAAATCGAATAGGATGGTTATCAAATTGTGTTGTCCCTTACGAAAAAGAAATGTATTCAGGTGTGCTATTAGTATACATCTTTTAAAATAAAAATAAGAAAGTCTACTTTCAGTCTACTTTTTATGTTCTTCTCAGAAATATACTTTATGTACTTCTCAGAAATATACTTCAAATTCCACTTAAGTATACTTGACTTATACTGACAGAAAAGTCTAAGTATATTTGGCCTATACTTGTTGATCAAGATATACTTAAAAGTATAATTAAGTATTCTAAGTATTCTTGGCTTGTACTTGTGTTTACTATTTTGATTGAGTAGCTTATTAAATACTTTTTTTAAAAACATAATATTACACACTGTCTTATAAACTAACATGTTCAAGTTTATATAGTTACAAGCTTTCGGGTGGAATAGCTTATAGAGTAAATAAAATAAGCATGGAACTGAACCTGATCTTGTACACAGCGATAATAATTCCCTTACGAAAAATAAGTTTATTCAAGTGTTCTATTAGTATACTTCTTTTAAACTAAAAATAAGAAAGCATACTTTCAGTCTACATTTTATATACTTCTCAAAAATATACTTTATATACTTCTCAGAAATATACTTAAAGGAGAACTCCGGGCAATTTTTAAGTTAATCTTGATCGTTAGACCTTTGTGAGTACTGTCTATAGAAAAAAAAACGAACGAAACGAATTTGTATTTATATTTATATCACTTATTTATATCACTCTTCACACACACGACGCTCTTCCCAGCTGCACACTGTTGTTTACCTTTTTCCGGCTACAACTGAGTTCCCACGGGACTTCAGCGCTAGACTACAGCTAGCCGTCTAAAACACTATTTTACGTGAATTTAAACAATGGCTAAGTTGCTAAACGCATCTTGTTGTCATGTAAGGGCCCTGTTCATGTTGGACAGACATTTTAATTGCATTTTGTGTCTGTTAACAGGCACAAAGACACCCTTTATGTATATGCCCCCATAACTGCCGTTATAGCTGAGTGGGAGCTCTGGACATTAGCTGTAGTATCTCCGTGTTGCAAGCACCGATCTGGTTCGTTTTTTTTTTTTCTATAGACAGTACTCACAAAGATTAACTTAAAAATTGCCCGGAGTTCTCCTTTAATTACACTTAAGTGTACTTGACTTATACTGAGAGAAAAGTCCAAGTATATTTGGCCTATACTTGTACTCAATCTTTTGATCGAGATATACTTAAAAGTTGAATTATTCAAAGTATACTTGGCTTGTAGTTGTGTTAACTCTTTTGATTGAGTAGCCTATTAAATATACTTTTTTACATAGTTTTTCATATACAGTCTTATGAAACTTACATTGTTTGAAAATATTGATTAAAATGTTGATATAAAACAGATATGTTTCTAATTCTGCGTATCTGAATTTTTGAGTAGGCTAGTCCACTGGTAGTGCACATAGGAATTTACTTTAATTCTACTTTACTCTTTCCCCACCATTGACTGAATTTTCCAGCTATCCATGTTTTCACTGTTATACGGTGAGGGGGCGCTTTATGACACATCTTCTAGTACAGAATCTCCGGATCAAAACACAGGAGAAGTAGAAGCTGAAACAAGTGATAGAAGATTGCTCACTCAAATGTAAAATAATGTGATCATCAAACATTAAACAGCTTGTAAATCAAAACTGCTTAATGTTTCCAAATGAAATGAAGCGTAACCCATGAAGAAATAATGACTGTGAAGCTTTGGGGGTGTCGGACTCGATCTACTCCATCTGTGTTTTGATCACGTTTCTGAATCTGATCAAAGCGTATCTTTGACAAAAAATTGATTTTCTCATCTTTTTTGTTTAAAATGTTGCCTTTATTTATGAAACTTACCGACATTCAAGTGTTGATAAAAAAGAATGCATGAAGCCAATACATTTTTTAAAATTAAAGGTCCCGTTTTTCGTGTGTTTTTGAAGCTTTGATTGTGTTTACAGTGTGCAATATAACGTGTTCATGTTTCGCGTGTAAAAATAACACAGTATTTTTCACACAATTTACTTATATGTATACCGCTGTTTTCACTGTCCTAAAAACGGGCTGATGACATCCTTGTTCTATGAAGTCCCTCCTTCAGAAATACGTAACGAATTCTGATTGTGCCAGCGGTTCCTGTGTTGTGATTCGACAGCAGCTTAGCGCACGTTGCCCGGAAAGGTCACGCCTCTTACCATAACGTGGAGATGCATGCGCTCAGGGAAGGCCAAACAAAGGTGATTGGACTCCGGGATGAAAATAACAGCGTCTCGACGACATGGCGACAAACACACTCTACAAACGCAACTCTTCCTCTTCTCCGTGGGAGCGCAACAAGACCACGCCCCCTTTTTTTGTGTATTCTTGTGGGCGAAGGTTAGTCAAAAAACTGTTCTAGTGACGTCATTAAAGAAGGAAGTAGAGGGATGTAGTCCAAACCGGCCGTTCGATGTAGGCGACTTCTGTTAAATAAAATATCTCGGTTGGCATTGAACTTTGAGCTTTATAATTTTACAGATATTATTTATACTCTAACAACAACATTACACACTAACTAAAGTTTGAAACATGGGATCACGAAGAACGGGACCTTTAAAGTACAGTTAAAGGTATTGTTCAAGTATAAAAAATAACTTTTGAACATAGTAGTATAGGCCTACTGCAAGTGCAAAAATTATATATAAATAGAAAACTATACGTACAATGTTAAGTTCACTTAAAGAAAACAAGTATTATAAAACTACTAAACTAGTTGTTTACTGAAAGTACATTAAAAGAAAACATGCAAGTATTTGCAGTATAAAACTACTAAACTAGTAGTTTACTGAGAGTACACTAAAAGAGCAAAAATAATATATAAATGGTAAACTATAAGTATGATGTTAAGTTCACTTAAATAAAACTTGTAGTATAAAACTACTAAACGAGTAATTTACTGAGAGAATACTTCAAAGTTGCTACAAGTATTAAAATAGTAAACTACTAGTATACCCATAAGTTCACTTGCAGTACAAATGAGAAACGTAATTATGAACTAGTTGTGCACTTAAAGTTTACTACTGTTACACTTATAGTACACTTAAACACACAGTATACTTTTATATACTAAAAGTGGGCAAATTTAGTCCCAAGCGGTATTAAAATAGTACACTTACAAGTTTACTACTAGTACATATTGACATTAGTATACTTACTACATAATGTATACTTAAAAATATACTTGAACATTACTTAAGTATACTTCATAAAATGAACTTGAAGTATACTTCTTTTTTGTAACGATAACACCTTAGGCTGAAAAGCTGGGTTTGGCCAATGCATAACGTCATAATCCTCAGGTCCCCAGCTAAGGCATTTAGGATTCACTGAGATATGTATAAGAAGGACGTGCGGGTGGCCGAAAATGAGAACGAGCCCCTCCAGCTCTTGACAGGGGGGCTTTGGGATGCATCGGCTGACGTGGTGATCTATAAGATTGCCCTTGTACATGCTTACGGCCCATAACCAAATCATATAGCTATTTGATTTTATAGAAATTAGTAATGGATATGGGTCGAACATATAAATCAATCGCAGACACTTGAAACTTAAGCCGCCAAACACTGCTTTTATCCAACAACAAAAATCAATACAAAATAAGTTTACAAAAATATATATTAACAAGTAAAGACAAAGAAAAAATAACAGTAAAAAGGTAGGGTAGTTGTGGAAAGTGCCTGACTACACCTGTTCTCATGATCAGATCTTACCTAACTCTCGATAAGAAAAAACAGGCATTTCTTCCAGGCCTCTGCTTCCCTCTTTGTGCTTACTAAATAACCAAAAATGTGAACTAAAAATAATTCCACTACCCGTTACTGACATAAATAACAATGAAGAGCGTTAAATATAAATTACTCAAAAGATTAATGAAAGCACCAAAAATCCAAATAAAACTATAATGAAAAACTGGATTACTCCAGAGAAGGAGAGAGGTGACCAGCGATCCCGCCATGAGGAACAAAGAGAAGGAGAGCACACCATTGACGTAGTCACTCCTCTCCCGTTGATTGGGGATTCCCTCTCTCAACACCACCTATGGAATTTATTAAACACAGACACACGTAACCGCAGCCAGTTGGCCGATCAGAATAACCTCCCTTGTGCTCAAGATATAATTAATAATAATAATTTGTTACATTTATATAGCGCTTTTTTGGCATGCCACCCGGTAGCTGCTGGGGATGAATGAAAAGCAGAAGAAACTACATCTGTAAAATTGGGACAAGACAGCTTCAATAAATTCTCTATCCGAGAAACTGGATGACACAGAAGGTTTGAAGCAACCCAGGACTGGGGAATGTGGGTCCAGTTTCAATCTGGCTAGTGCCATCTTCAGCATATCTTCAATTACTGATTGCTCAACACCAAGAAGGTCCGAGTCCTCATCACATTGTCACAGCTGAGACTGGGACAATGGAGATGATGCATATTCCAATAAGGAATAGTGACCTTGTTCAGGCTTAGCCAATGATTGAGAAGCAGCCAGTGGGACAGTGTCCAGATCCTCTTGAGAAAAGCTAATTGATGGTTCATAGTGAGGTAGGCATACATATAATACATGCATACATTACTGTCATCAACTCCTTTTCTGGAGGCTGGAACAGCACCCATTAGTTAAGCCGAGAGATTCTGGACTGTACTTGTAAGTTCAGCCACCTGGTGGGCTAAAAGAGCTGAAGAAGCATTCTTCTTTTTTGGAAGTTCCTCAGTCCTTCCTGCTGATTGCTTGCTGTTGCGCGGCCGAGCTGAGAAAGCAGTTTGAGGGGAAACACCCCAAAATTTAAGGTCCAATCCTATGAGTCCTTTTTTTCTCAATTCTCTTGGCATAATGCTACACTCAGGACAAGGATCTCTTAGAGACTCCTGGAGGAGGTCAATACCCAAACAGGCAGGACATTGGGTGTTGGAATCAATCAAGTTCATGGGCCCAGAGCAGACAGAGTAGTATTAATAATAAACTGTGACCCCTGGTCAGCCAAGGGGGTAAACCGCATTTAATGGGGACATTTAGCTAACAAGCTCTTCATCAGTCACCAAACACTCTGGAAACCAATGAGTGCTCTTAGATTTAAACACAATAAATATTGATAAACACAGTAGAACAGGGTTCCTTAAATCCAGCCCTAGATGGCCACTGTCCTGCAGAGTTTAGTTCAGACCCTAATCAAGCTCTCCTGTCTGCAATTTTCTAGTAACTCTGAAGACATTGATTAGCTTGTTGATTAGGGTTTGAACTAAACTCTGCAGGGCAGTGGCCCTCTAGGACTGGATTTAAGGAACCCTGTTTTACTGTGTTTAGCAATATTTATTGTATTTAAATCTAAGAGCACTCATTGGTTTCCAGAGTGTTTGGTGTTAGAATGATTATCAGAAACCTAGTTAACCAATGAGCTCTATACTACTCACCTGAATATCACTGGAGATTCTTTTGATAACCCTGGATAACCAATGGGCACTCAAGTCAGATAAAATCCTTACCTGAACCCCCGTTGGGATCGCGTGCAAACCCAGTGATATATTCATTCAAAAGTTAAGCTTTAAAGTTTTAAATGTGTCGAGACACAGTTATAGAAGGGAACTAATACCAGCCCAAATAATCTGTGCACGCTCGAACGAGATCTCTCCGCGAGAAAGTCAAAGAGACAGACCATGATGTAAATGAAAGCTTATATGGACTCTGCTATGTCATTGGTCAAGGTCACATGTGACTGAATCAATATGAGATTCTCTTATCATACACAAGCATATGACCCTTTTCGACGTTTTATGTTTATCCGTCTTTGGCATTCTGGAACTATGAAATAGAAATGCATGCATTCTGGGGAAGAACATTGTTTTGGTTGTGCTTCGGCTCTGCGTGACTGTGGATAAATATTATCCTACTGTTCATAAAACATTCACTACTAGACTTAAGAGATATAACCAGTTTAGATGGAAAGGATCTCAAGTTGACTAGCAGAAGACGTTACTGTAGCTATGCCAAACTACACTAGTTTAATACTAGTCCTATGGTTATATAATATGCTGTTGTATCAGATTTTGCTGCTGCTAGTCAGAGCTATTGCTGTAGGGCAGGGGTGTCCAATCCTGCTCCTGCCGATCGACTGTCCTGCACAGTTCATCTCCAACCCTAATCAAACACACCTGAAGCAACCAATTAAGGTCTTCAGGAACACTTGAAAATTAAAGGCAGGTGTGTTTGATTAGGGTTGGAGATGAACTGTGCAGGACAGTCGATCGGCAGGACCAGGATTTGGCACCCCTGCTGTAGGGTGTATCCTTCCCCTGCCAAACTACACTAGTTTTAGAAGTAGTTCCGCGATTATACAACATGCTTGTAGTATCAGATTTTGCTCCCGCTAGGGGTGTAAGCTTCCCCCAATAGATCCAATACACACTCAAAAAAAAAATTGTGTCTAAAAATAAGATTTATGTATTTGAATTGCATAACAAATTCCCATGCATTTGGTTTACATAGTTTTAACATAAACCAATCAATACTCCTGAATGTGATTCATATGTTTAAGTCATACATAAATGAAACAGATAAGATTTATGTAATTGTATTAATAAACTGAATGTGATTTATATTTGTCAGTCGTATGTAAATGAAACAGGTAAGATTTATGTAATAGTACACAGAAAAACGCCCATGTTAAATTAACACTGCTCAGTGTTCATATGTGTGCACACTACAGAGTTAAAGCGGTGTTGAAGTTAATGAGATAATTAAGTGATGATTTAGCATTAATTATGAACACCTGCTGTTAACAAGCAGAATCACTGAAGGAAAGAGAAACACAAGAACTACAACTGACTTCAGACACAGTCTTAGATGAAATCAACTAAAGAGAAAAGAAGACATTAAATCTGTGAAGATCTCAGAGGAGGATTAAACAACTCCACAAACAGCATTACCAGCTTCACTTATTACTAACCAGACTGACTTTATTTCATTTCCGTTTGAATTAAATCAATAGTTGTATTTTAAAGTCACCATGATGGTGGTTAGCGTTTGCTTTAGTTGGGCTCTTGACCATTGACTCTTTAATATAACATTTTCTCTGGCTGCTATAATTATGTAAGCTGGTAATGCTGTGTGTGGAGTTGTTTAATCCTCCTCTGCTGAGATCTTCACAGTTTTAATGTCTTCTTTTCTCTTCAGTTGATTTCATCTAAGGCTGTGTCTGAAGTCAGTTGTAGTTCTTGTGTTTCTCTTTCCTTCAGTGATTCTGCTTGTTAACAGCAGGTGTTCATAATTAATGCTCAATCATCACTTAATTATCTCATTAACTTCAACACAGCTTTAACTCTGTAGTGTGCACACATATGAACACTGAGCAGTGTTAATTTAACATGGGCGTTTTTCTGTGTACTATTACATATACCTGTTTCATTTACATACGACTGACAAATATAAATCACATTCAGTTTATTAATACAATTACATAAATCTTATCTGTTTAATTTAGATATGACTTAAAAATATGAATCACATTCAGATTATTGATTGGTTTATGTTAAAACTATGTAATCCAAATGCATGGGAATTTGTTATGCAATTCAAATACATAAATCTTATTTTTAGACACAATTTTTTTTTTTGAGTGCACTGTTAAATTGGCTACATCAACATGCTTGCTGCAATGTGTCCTTGCTTGCTCCAGCTTGGGGTGATTCTTCCCTCATAAGCAGGGTTTCTCAAACTTGGTCCTGGAGGGCCACTGTCCTGCACAGTTTAGCTCCAACCCTGATCAAACAACACCTAGCTGTGAGTTTCTAGTGATCCTGAAGACATTGATTAGCTTGCTCAGGTGTGTTTGATCAGGGTTGGAGCTAAACTGTGCAGGACAGTGGCCCTCCAGGACCGAGTTTGAGAAACCCTGCTCATAAGATTGGATCTATAGCGCTCAACATATGCCACTAACATCAGGATGTATTAACCATTCTACCAGCATCAGTCCTGTTGAGGGTAGTAAATAAAAGGGTAGTTGATGTAGAAAAATCGTGTGTCAGTTTGTGTTGGGGGATATTGGCATATGGTTTTATTTTGGGGGGTTATTGCTGCTCTCCCTGCTTTTATCCATGTTAGGCTGCATGGATGCGCAGGGAGTTTTTGCCTAGAACAGAACCATACCGCCAATCCTAATTGTATGCAATTCCCAATCGTATTTGACCATAGTGGTCCTGACAGAAATAACTTACTCACCAGTTGAGTAATAAAAACACCATCTCCACACGCTTTTACAACAATTAAAAAAAAAGCCAAGCCAGAGTTGATTCTCATTTTATTACAAGCTCTGTCGCGTTCTCATTTTGCCATCACTCTCCTGTGTTTGGCATTTTTTTTAAATGGCATACACGCGTCAAAGTAGCACCTTCTCTCTATTTATGGATATGATGAGACACGCACGGATGAGTGACATAGCAGCCTATGCACGCATTTTTCCATGAAAACCATTCCATTAGGCCTAAAATAGGCTATAAACAATTATAATAGGCTTACCATAGTGAATCAGGGTAAGACAAAAACATGTTTTGGAAGAAAGATTCATGAGGTATTAAATCATAAACATTTTTAACATATGTGCACAATTGGAATATCGCACAAATCATTTGCTAACAAAGCAGCGTTTCCAACCCATGTGTTCAAGAGAACAAAATTGTCACAAAATAGCTGTAATAAAAATGGAAGTCGCTGCAGTTGGGGAAGCCACTGTGGCTCTTTTTTTCTTATATCATAAATTACTTGTTATCTTGCATTTTGATGACTGGGGAACGCATTCATGTGGGAAGCTTCTGGGTGGGAATTAAACCAAATCATTCTGATGACAGAATTTGGATCAAGGATTTCAGAATGATCAAACCAACATTAGAGATGATGTGCAATGAAATTGGTCTGCTGGTTAATCCAGTTATCCAAACATAACACTGTTAAGACAAAGTCAAGTCAGTTTTTTGTTGCACATTGAGGGATTTATTTGGTGAATGTTGTGATTCCATCATAGTTTATGAGCATGTCTTCTTATCGGATAAAAAATTGAACAACCTTTTTATGCACATTTTTAGAATTCTTGGTTTCCATCCAGCACATTTTATGCAATATCCCAAAATGCACATAAAAATAGGTGGATGAAAACACTGCCATAATAATATCTACAGTACAGTGCAGAAGTCATAGAAATAGTAAATTTTTCACAATAAAAATGTTTAAGACTATTTTTGTATATTTCGTTTAATGCCATTAATTGTAATTAAATCCAGAAATTAAAAAAAAAAAATCTTCTGATTGACTATTCCTATTCCTTTAATTGACACTTTATTCAAATACTCTAGACCAGTAGAATTTTAACGGAAGATGTTTTACAACAACCTACACTTGCTTTCAAAGATGATTTTATACTTTTTGCAATGCTTGACGCACTTTTTAGTCATGCAAGTAATCAATATGGCATTGCTGCAATTCAACTGATGGAAATTTGTCCAAGCGATGGATAACTATATTCCCTGTAATCTAGTAATATTTTGGGATGCTATGCTGTTGATCTCAAAAATAACCAGTCATGGTTAATGTTAGTATTTTATTTCCACAGATGCTGATGACATAGTTGCCATCATGGTTGGCAATATTCTAGGCACAGAAATCATTAACCGGATCAAGAATGGCTCAGACGTCTATATAGCGATTGCTGTAGCCAATGCATATGGCCTGTGGCCCAGTGCTACATGGGCATATGCACTGTCTTTCACCTTCATTGGAATAACAGCCATCACTTTGTTCTACTTCGCTTTCCTGTTTATCAAACGCATGTACATAAACCGACAGCTTCGTATGCAACAGGTAAAGTATTCAGTTAAGGTTAAGTTCACTGTAGGAGTCAAATCTACTCAAAAATGTAGTATATTCAATATAAAATACTCAGATATATTCCAGACATTCCAAAATTTTTTCTATTGATGATTCTGTTCTGTCATTCATTTCTGTGTAGAGGGAGATGAAAAAAGTGACTGAAAAAGCAATAGCAAAGTTACAAGTGCGGACTCTGCGGACAGGTGACCCGGTATTGACCCATTGCTAAATCCTAAAATAAATAAATGTGTTCGGTAAAATAAATTCAGAGAGCATTTAAACTGCAGTGAGTAAAAGCATCATGCCTGTGTGTCTGTAGGAGGTTGAATCAGAGGACACGAGCTGTGTGGTGTGCACTGACACATTCACACATAATGAACAGGTCACAGTTCTACCCTGCAGGTGCAGTATGAGGAAATCCACATATGATTTACTTCAACATTACAGACGTTTCTAACTTCAGTATAGTGTCAGTATAGTATGTTAATTTCGATGCATTGGCTGAGACTATTTTGAAACCTTATTTATTTTATCTATTGTAACTTGCTTAGCATTGAATATTATATCAAGCAGAGATTCTGTTGAATGAAAGGTCTGAGTTTTGTGCCCTGCACATACAAAGCATATTATTTAGAGAAGACATAAAACATAAAATATGTTGTCATATTATAGAGGTATATGTATTTAATTTTTTTGAGGTTCATTCAAAGACAATAGAACATAACATTAAAAAATTCACACTTCACTTTTAACATAGTTGTTTTATTTTTATTTTGTAAATATGAAAGAAATGCATAATATGAAATACATTCTGTTTTTACAGACATTTATACCATAAGAAATGCATTGAGCCGTGGCTCCTGGAACACCCCACCTGTCCCATGTGTAAATACAATATCCTCAAATCCAAGGTCGGTTTGCCAATACACACAGAACCATCTTTATTCAGACAGATGATGTTGCATTTACTAACATGAGATTCTTTGTTGCTGTATGTGTTTAGATTGATGAGGAGGGAGATGAGCAGCCCTCATCATCACCATCAAACAACTCATTCTGTTTAGCTACAGTAACGACAGTCACATCAGCAGACCAACACAGCACATTAGACTCAAACATTCAAACTGCAGAAAGTGAGTAAAGGCTACCACAAAAACATTTGCTGTTCTTTAAATTGTGTAGGTGTTAGAAATGAACAACAAAACACTTCTCATTGCATTGCTGAAGTTTTATCAGATTGCAGCTCAGCACTTACAGACCACATACTCCTACAAGTTGACAATTTTTCTCTTTTTTTCATATGCACTTTAATATGTTACTTATTTTTTACATCAAATATTTAGTTTTGAATTATTATTATGTCAGTTAATATATTTAAATAGCCTACATGTTAATGATTTATAGATTTTACATATTTAATTAATGGGAAAAATACATAATGGTGTTTCATTGGTCTCCTGTATATTTTTACCTGCTGATTGGTAATTCAAAATTAAAGGGGTGGTATAATGCCCTTTTCACAAGATGTAAAATAAATCTCTGATGTCCCCAGAGTGTGTATTTGAAGTTTTAGCTCAAAATACCCCCACAGATATTTTTATATAGCATGTTTAAGTTGTCACTTTTTGAGGGTGAGCAAAAACGCACCGCACTTTGCTTTTCTCATCTGCACAAACACAGCAGTTGCCATTTTTGCAAACCATACATAATTACAAGGAAAAATATTCCATCCACACGAGGGAAATCATTGTGGTGTCCATGAAGATGTGAAAAAATAGGCATAAATCTAGCTTACACATTTACCCAAATTATTATACGCCTGTTTAACCGAAGCTTATTTGGGTGGGTTTCTCCATCCCCATACAATGTCACTTTTCTGTCTTTTACGGACCTGACGAGAACGTCGGTCTCCTCGGCTGTGAACCACTCCTGCCGTGCGCCTGGCAAATCCGCCGTTATAATAGCAATCCGCCATGGAACAAGCGCACCTGCTTTTAAAGGGAATGTGAGATAACGCTCTGATTGGTTTATTTCACATTACGCCCAAACCACACCTATGAGTAATGTAGCTACTTCAGACCAACCCATTTTAGATTTTCGTAGGGCCTAAGAGTCATTTATCCCGCCGGTATAATAGCAACAGCGCCCAAGATCCGCCCACAAAGTTACTTGCGTTTCGTGTTTGATACTTGCGTTTCAGATCGTTAAAATAGGGCTCTAACACTCAAACAAGAGTTAAAGGGACCATCAAAATAAAGTGAAACCGAAAAAAAAATTGCCATTGTTCAGTTGAAGTCAGTTTAGAGTTGATTCAGTTCCATTATAAAGATCATCAATTATTAAATGAGTTCAATTCGGCTGTAAAGCAGCTCTGTAGAAAACGTCTTGGATTACGACTGTAATACCGGTTCCCTGAGAAGGGGAACGAGACACTGTGTCATGGTGTTGTTGCTCTGGGAATGTTTCTTGTGAACCAGTGTCTGAAGCGCGTGTGTTAAACGCCAATCTTGATTGGCAACTGCCGTCAGGTAATGTCACAGGCACGTGTCAGAACATGAACGGCACAGAACATGTCATTAGCTTCATGTTGTCTGAAGGAAGATGAGTAGTAATGCCGGAAGTATGGCAACGCGACACAGTGTCTCGTTCCCCTTCTCAGGGAACTCGCACTGCGTCATGGTGTTGACACTATGGGAACGAAATACCCACTGCTCCATACTGACAAAACACTTGCCCACTGTGCTGTAAGTCTCTCAGTGGGCTCTTAGCAGTAGCCAAGATGCTGCCACATAATGCACCTGCTGACCAGAGAGCTTATCACGCTCTGGTGCACTCAAGTCGACACCTCCAATATTACCCCTCGCCACCCTTGGTGGGAGAAGAGGGGGAGCACGGATGGCAATAGAGTGGTTCTTGGTCAACCGAATAGCTTACAAGAGAGCTCGCAAGTACTTCCTGAAATAGATGGTGAGAGGATGGGGTGCCTCTGTAGCTTACACATCCTCCTTCTCTTCCCCAGTGAGCACATAAGGCCCTTCTAACCATGTGAAGCGTTAACTTGACCTTTACCTAATAAGGGAGCTCAACCTGAAGAGACAACCAATGAGGTGGTGATAGGTGGAGAAGACAATGACTAAAGTCAGACTTTAGTCAGACAATGACTAAAGAAGTGGCACGCAAGAAGCAGAATAGCCCATCTTCTTTCAGCTGCGTCTGGCAACCCTACATATGCGAACCAGTAAGGAGCATATGCTTTCATCTCCATGATATAAAAGGAAAGGTGACATGTGAGGAAGTGGGACATGAAAAGCGGATTCTACTTTCTATTACATATATGAATGCAGAAAGAGTATGTCATTACGCACAGTTCCAGAAGGCAGTAAATGAAGAAGTGCAATACGAGAAGCGATATTTCCCATCTTCTCATCTGATGTTACCTAAGCCTATGTGAACTATCCCATGTGCAGAAGGAGTAAACATGCTTCTTATCACTGTATAATCTCGGAAAAACGGTTTCATTTCCTGCTGCCTGAAAAAGAGTGCCTCTCTCGTTGCCTCTCTCGAGTGCCTCTCTCGATCTCTTCGTCTAGCATTGCATTGCATTGTCATTAGTGCCACGGAGCGAGATACTGTTAGGGATCGATCAGTAATCATTAATCATTATAGTAAAGGTGTAGGGGAAGCAAACAACCTCGTCACCGTATCATAAGTGCAATTGGGTGTCTATTGTACATGAAATAGCATCTGACCCCCTACTGGGAAGGGACAGCAAAAAGATATCAATCGCCAATAACCTTGTATCGTTCCCCTGAACATAATGCAATAGTTGGGGATGGATGTAAAATAAACCTGTATATGTACTCTTTATTTGTGAAGAGACAACGATATCATTCATCATTCATTTTAAAAGAATTTTTTTTAACTGTACCCAGAACCAACACAGTCCACCATCCAGTCTAAGCTCAATCTGGCGGTGGCGTGGGTAGTAAATATCACGTGTAGTAATTCCCTGTACATGGTTGACGATGAGGAGGCTGGCTCAAATAATACATCCGCCTCAACTCCCATCATGTCTAATTTCTCTGAACTAGAGTAGCCATGCAGCATATTCTCCGCCAAACTATAAGCCAGAGTGCAGGCTTTCGGATTCGACACAAGAGCCTCGGAACTAGCAACAGAGGATTGGGAAAGGGAATCTGCGAGCCCCACTATCCTAATCACTGCACTGCCTCGACAGCAGTGGGTCCTGGACCACGGGGTGCTAACACCTGGCTCCCTTTCCCCACAAATAGAGCCATTTGGGAACGTGATATATCTCTCACATGGAGGCACACATTTTTTAAACTTGTTTCTTTTCTTTTTCTTTGAGAAACACAAACAAGCGGCTTGCTGAAGACAAAGAGGCTGATGACGTGTTCTCAGCCGGCGGGCCAGTGACGTCACCTTACGGCAGTATCTAATCAAGAAAGGCGTTTGGCACACGCCCTTCAGACACTGGTTCACAAGGAGCATTTCTATAGTGTCAAAACCATGCCTTTGAGAGGGAATAGTGATGTTATCGTCCAGCTCAGTTTAGTTATCATCAAATAGTGCAGTGTTCTAATCTTAACAAAGGACTTTGACCCCTGGTTTCACAGATGAGGCTTAAGCCTAGTCCCAGACTAAATGTATGTTTGAGCTGTTTTAACTGAAAGCATCTCGCCATTGTTTATAAAAGCTACATAAATGTCCTAATCGAACTAAGGTCTAATCCTGACTTAATCAAAGCCCTGTCTGTGAAACCAGGCCATAAAGTTTTACCAATCCAATATCTACATCTTATCTACTCAGCTGGAGACTCAGCAACACTTACTATTGTGTACTGATGCTTGGAACCAAGGACTGTGTGTGATTCCAAACAGTAACCAAATGTAGAAAAAGACAATAAAATCAGAAATTAAAATTCCAGAAAAACATAAAATTCAGCAGTAACACTAAAAACATTGTTTTGTAAAGGTAAAGGTAATATACTGTATCAGAATAATGAATAAATTAAACACAATATATGAATACATAAATTCAGCAGTAACCTATGCCCTTTGTCATTATCAATGTCATGCAGGATTAATCTGTATATGGTGTATACTGATGGCTCATGGTTATTGATTTTTCTTTATGACAGCAGCTCTTGGACATCCATCAGACCGTGTGTATTATGACCCGGATATCCAGACACAACACATTTATGAGAACCAAGCATTTGAAGAAGAACCAGAGATAATGGAGCAGCAGGATATCAACAGCCAAGATTAATATACTATAACATATTTCAAATATTTCTACAGTTTGAATATCACAAACAGCCAAACAAGTGTGTGAAATGTGTCAAAAAGAATGGCATACATAAAAGAAGAAACTTAAAATGGGATGCTCAAATTGTGACAGACTATTTATTAATATCTGAGGACTGTTTAATTAATGTAGATTTTAATGAGTTTTAAGAAGAGACAGGTAAACAGAGTATAAAAACAAAAATATAAAAGGGATTAATTACTGTGACAGCTTGCATACCTGTCATGAGCTCAATAAAGCTTGTTCACACACACAAACACACTCAAACACTGGCTAAGTAAATTTGACAATAGAATGATGAAATGATAAAAATGACAAGTTCCTTTTTTTCTCCATAAATGTACTTTCTCTTTATCCTGCTCTCTCTCCCACACACATAAAGATGTATGGAAAAATTGACACAAAAAAGAAAACGCTTCAGCGCTGCCCCGTGACTGAAAAGCTACATGACTATTGAAGGCCAAATTATCTTTAGATGTTCTCAGTAATGTTTACTAGTGAGCATTCCAATTAGAGATTTAATCTGTAATTTAATTTTTACAAGCAAAATCCAGTTTTGGTGGTAACGCATTACAAGTAATTCGAGTAATGTAATTAAATTACTTTTTTGGTGCAGGTTGTTGGTTGTTGATTTTGTTTTTCTTCCATTGAGATGAGTTAACCTTGGATGATCGAACAGTGAGCTAGCATATTTGCACAGATGTCATAGAACTGTACATCTCCTAATGGAGTGTATTTCAACATCTTGATGCATCATGAGTTTATGGATACAGATAAATAAAAACAATAACTGTTAAAGAATAACAGATAATAAAGATATTACCCCTCACTGAACACTTTGGAAAGTTTGGGTGACAGTACAAAACTCAGTTGATTGTTGATTGTATTCTTTCTGTTGTTGATTGCACATTTGTACCCAGATTAAATTTTTGATGGTACAATGTATTTCCTTCATCATATGCATGGTGTAGGTTGCTGTTTGAAACCTATCCCTAGATGATGCCATTCATTAATACAAATAAAAACCTTATAAATATGACAACTGAGTGGAGAAGTATTATTGTTACTGAAAATAAAAGTAAATCTGTTTGTAATATGTTGTAATATAATCTAGTAATAGGCCATGTAGTGGTATTTGTGGTATTTAGTGGAACTAAGAATAATAAGGCATAATGTACAATAGGAAAGCAATATCCAACTGCAGAGCCGCATGTAACAGCAGTTTCTGTGTCTCAGCTTGCAGACATGTTGGACTCCATTTCTACCTTTTTTATTTTATATATATTAGGACTATATTATTTTAGAGCACTTACTATTCAGTTTTTAATGCGCAAGTAAACTATTTTTTTTTTTGGTATTTGTGAGAGACCATTTCGTTATTTGCTATAAGAAAATAACTAGAAGAATAACTAGTGCAGAAAACGTTAAAACTATTTTTTTCTACAAACTATTGCGTTTATGATTATGATAATAAATTAAAATAATATAACAAATACCAATTTGCAATAGCAAGCGACATAATGAATGACTTTTACAAGCCTGAAAGACAGCTGTGCAACCGCAAGCCTTACACATTCTATTTTAAAATTTCTGTGGGTCTACTCTTTGCACGTGTTTATTTTAGAGAAAAATGGCTCTGTCACAAAAAACCAAGGTCCTAGAAATGTGGTGATACTGCTGTGCTGCCTCAGGTACGGCAGGATTATTTGTAAAATGAAGCTTTACGAGGCTCTCAAAAATGTATTAACTTTACTGCTATCTGGTAGTCAAAAAAAATTACACAAATTTATAGAGCAATTAGATATAAATATGATGTTCAAGCAACTTAATGAATAAAGTACATGTTTATACACCTTTAACTAGCCTGCTATTGATGAAATACAGTTATTTATGCAGAGCAAAACTCTGTTTGTTTTTTCATCATCCTCTGTTGTTTCTTAAATGATTGAATCCTTTACGGTATTACAGAAAGCAGGTTATGCGACATAAGTAAACGGATAACCTCAATGTTTGGTTCCAAAAACAGAAACATGGAGGTGCAAAGCATTCAGGTACTTTTCTTTTTTAAATATTATTTATTTATTTATTTATCTTTCTTAATTCGTTATTGATGTTGTGTATCTGTTTGTTTTGTATGTGGTGGTAATTTCCGTGCTGAAGAACAAATTGTCCCTATAGAGAACAATAAAAGGTTAAAGTCTAAAGTCTAAAGCATTTGACCAGAAATCGTTTGACTTTAAAGGAAACATTACCCTGCAGTAAAAACTTTGATGTGCAGCAAAAACATTACTGTGTAGTATAAGCTCTGCATTTTCCTGCAAAAACATTTGGATTCTTGTGTTCTCAGCATTGCATTTCTAATCAACTCCTTACAAATACACTTTAACTATTATATGAATCATCATTAATTTAACCATGCATTAATATAGGGATCGGTAATCTACAGCAGGCATGCACTGCAAGCATTGGTAAGGGGAGGGGTACTTACCCGCTAACACGACACCGTTCTAACAGAAAACCCTTAATGCTCTCCGGCCCGCTCATGTGCAATATAGGTTCCAAGGTGCAACCGGTGAAAATTTTTGAAAAACATTATCATCTCCGCTAAAACTTCAAAAACGTCAATCTGTGAAAACGCTGACGCCATACACATGCATTTTACGTGTTCTGTCTATAGGTATGCACGTTTGAATATACGTATATGTGCGCAGGCGCGTAGTCTTTATTTACAAATTGACCTCACCAAATTGCTTTTCTGGCCTTAAAAATTCATAATACAGAATTTTTTGTCGCTTCCGCGTATCCATGGGAATTAGAATCCATGCAATTGTTTCTCTCCAAAAGAGAGAAAAAATATCAAGAGACTGATTACAGCAGTCAGAAGAGAGACAGATGTCATATTGTAACTGAGTGGGCGCACATCACATCTGAGGGGGTAATTCCACATTTTGACCCCTTGTTCCACCGATTACTTGCTCTAAATGAATTGTTACAGTTTTTCTCAGTCGCTTTGGTGCATTTCTCACTTCACTATTTACATTTGCACAACAGTTAGTTCAATCTCTACAACATTTAGTCATTTGTGCACATCATAGTAGCAGTTTTTCATTCCTTCCAACAAATTGCAAATGCTTTTGGACATGCATCAAATGCTTTCATACAACTCTCTGCTGTTTTATAACATTATCAATTGCTTATGTTATGTCAGTCAAAATTAACTATACTTGTGAATGCTGAATAGTCATTCCATATAAAACTAATAGTCCTCATTTCATTGCTTGAGTCATTACATACAAAAATTTTCAACTAGTTGTCAAAATCTGTCAAGCAAATTTTACACATTTTTTTTTTAAATCTTTTTTTTTCCTGAAAATGTCTCCTAAATTGAAAAATTTCTCTCGGGTGAATCTCAGCTTTCACTTATGAGGAACGTCTGGATGTGCATGAATGATTACAGCACTATGTATGTTGTATGTTCAGTTCCAATATGTACTGCAATATTGTTTACAGTTGTGCACAGCTCTACCCAAAGGGAGTTTATGTTTGTTGTAAATAAGGGTGTATTTTTTCTGTTGCACAATGCTGTGAACAAATTAGAATTTCAAAGAGCATATGCAGTAAAAATGTGAAACATACATATTCAGTGTCTTGTACTCAGTTACCTCACTAAATACAGTAATGCATAACTTTACTGTATTTTTCAAATGGCTGTGCAAATAGTATATAGTGCTGTCTTGAGCATTTTCAGGTAGTGTCACCAAGATCTGACTTTTTTGCATTGGAAAACATGACAAAGCCATTTGACTATCTTGTTCATAAACAATGGTGTCAGGACTTTTCATCTTGATGACACTGACACTTTCATTGACATGAATACTTGCTTTTGAGGAATGGGCTATCCATTTTGAGCAAGTGACATGCTTTTGCAGGTTATCAACTAGGTTTTGCAGTTTGTACTAATTGTTTTGAGAACTGCATTAACTGTTGTGCAAATGTAAATAGTGATGTGAGAAATGCACCAAAGTGACTGAGAAAAACTGTAATGTCCACCAGTACCACCAGCCCTGCACATTTTGTATGTCTCCCTCATCTATCATACCTGATTCAACTCATTAGAGACTGCAAGACCTGAAATGGGTGTGTCTGATATAGGGAGACATACAAAATGTGCAGGGCTGGTGATACTGTGCAGGGCTGGTGTAATGAACAAAAACTGCTCTTTGTTAATAATTTGAATCTTCTCAGGGAATGACCTAGGCACTTTCACACTGATGGCCTGCACCCCAGAAGAATCGGAGCAGATCTCCTGTCGGACAACATCTCCAAGATGCTACGCACCATATGACTAAGTCAATCCTCAAATCACAGCCTTTGTTGTTCTACCCACTTAATTAATAGAAGTGTGTGTGTAGTTCATTCTATTGAGCCTGGCAATGGATGGAGCCTGGGGTACAGCAGATAGAAGTGGTGCCGGACCAGGTGGAGACCCCAGCGAAACCAATGGGACGATGGCTTTGGGCGGCATTGCCAGGCCCGGATGTCCAAGTCGATCCCACAGACCAAGGCGGAGCCGGAGAACTGGAGGGAGTCAGCAGCGAGGGTGGAGCCCTGACAGGGTCTCTGGGATGGACATGGCAGTGGGCTCAGGCTTTGAGATGGAGGTGGCCTCCCGCTGTAGCTCCGGGACAGTCATGTTGGCAGGCTCTGGCTCTGTGGGTGGAGGCGGCTCTCACACGTAGGCTCAGGCATCAGGGTCAGGTCCACGGTGGAAGATCTCTTGTGCATTCTGATCCTGTCTGGAGCGGGCAGAGAGATGGCTGCTGGTGATGATGGATATCTTGGGGAGTCGGAGTTAGTGATGCTGTCCTCCTAAGGCAGCATTTTTAAGTTTTCGGACGCAGCCGACGTGTGTTCGACTTGAAGCGGTGCTGCGCAGACCGATCGGTGTATGATATCATAGTACCGGGAGAGCGATTCGAAAGCACACAAAACTTTTGGTCTATAATCGCTTTTGCGGTACTTTGATGTCATGCACCGATTGGTTTGCACAGCGTCGCATCAGGTCAAACACATCTAGATTTTAGATGAGGCCATTCCATCACCATTAGATGAGGCGAATGATAGGCTTCATTAAAGAACTATAGTGCTGCAAGTCAAGAGTAGCAGATTCACTAGGGTGCATCAGGTATGCAACAATATAAAGTAATAACGATTAAGTAAATTAATAGGCTGCAGGCAAAATCATAGCCTGGCCACCAGGTTTTTTCATTTCGTCCGCTGCTCCCAATGTGAGGTGACAGAGATTTCTGAAATGGAAACCGTGGATATTTCCTATTTAAGTGTTGGAAATACCACTGAAAACTCATTTGTTATTATCTATTAATGAAAAAACGGGGACAGTACATCTTTGAATGTTTTTTTAATTGTTGTAGGTTCCCTATATTACTATTATTATTATTATTATTATTAACAATCATTATTATGATTTAGCTTGATTATTATGATTTTTGGTCTGGTTTTAATACAATTCACTGCATCCGCAAAAAAATAAATAAAATAAAAATCAACACAATGAAAACAGTTAAAGCTACAATATGTAATTTTTCGCTGCTGGGGGGCGCTAACCTCTTACAATAACAAAGGCGTCAGTTGTTGACGCATAAGCGGAATTATAGAACTTGTCGTCATGCCGAAGGATCTAATAATGTTTATGGATGAGTGAATACATTGACTCGCCACACGCGAGTCCCGCAGATATAAAGGAATGAGGACATTTCATTCTACAGAACTACACGCAAGTGCTGTATTACTACTCATACAGGTCAGTTTATTAGACAAATGAAACTTGGGAGGTAAGGCACTATCACACTAAACTGCATTTGAGTGTGTTGAAAGTTATAATGTTATTCTATGTGTTAGTTTGACTGTATGAGACTAGCAGTAAGCTAGATCAACATTACTGTAGAATAACATACTGATCATATTCTAACATTTCATCATGTTGAGCTATATAACATTGATTAGTTTTATGTACATTTGCTCACCTGTCTAATAAAGTACATGCAAGAGAGGTGTCTCTGTCAAGTCAAAGTTTGTCACGGACGTGGAGCTCTCGGCATCTCGAAAACGTCTGATATATCAAGCTGATATTGATCCTTGTTTTAGTTCTCCTTTTGTCCCAAAGTCTGCTTGCCATGGTCCATAATGTTTGAACAAAACAACAACAGCGTGAGCGAGCCGCTAGACGTAGGCTAACACAGTAGTCCACGTCTGTCACCATGGTTACTATGGAAGTATGAACGGAAACCAGGGATAACACGGATATTACGTCATTGACAGGCGACAAGTGAACAGGGACGAGCCATTATTTAAAATTGGAATTTCTCTGAAATTAAAAATCTTTGGGAACTTTTGGGATATTGTAAATACACAACTGCAGGAAATATAAAACACTGTGCAAGTGATTTTTGGATATTTTGTTACAAAAATCTTACATGTAGCTTTAATAGTAGCCTAAATAGCAAGCAGTTCAAAACAATATTATAACAAAATTATGACTTTACAAAAACACAACAACATAAATATGATAAAACTATTTAACAAATATTTTAACATTTTATAATTTTATTTAATATTCCCAAGCTGTTTTACTGTATATAGAAATTACACATTTTTTCAACTTCAAATGTTTTGTTACGTTTGTGCTTGAAAATGACTCTTATACTAGCCTAAATTAAGCCTGTTATTTAGCAAGTGTAATTGTTTAATAGATAGATAGATAGATAGATAGATAGATAGATAGATAGATAGATAGATAGATAGATAGATAGATAGATAGATAGATAGATAGATAGATAGATAGATAGATAGATAGATAGATAGATAGATAGATAGATAGATAGATAGATAGATAGATAGATAGACTGGTTTTTGGGTGGAGTATCCCTTTAATGTAATAATCCCTTGCAAAAGTTAAAAACCTGTTCCAGAGAGCTGAATCCACTATAGAGAGCATTTCACGTGTCGTCTTCCTTTAAATATGTTGCGGACTGCAGCTCTTGAGTCCAGCTGCTGCTGTTTCAGCTTCAGTGTCATGCTGGAGGCATCATAAGCGCATCCCTTGGCCGTTAAAAGCTTTGGTGAGTACCTGAGTATAATGTTCTTGTTTCGAAAATATCGCGATTTTAACGGTAGCAGTAGCTATGTCATGTGGTCTCTGACTTTCTCAGTTTTGAAGGTTGTTAGGAAATATACAAGACTAATAGAAGATATTTATTTGACACATTGAATTCACGCCACCATAATCTGTTCAAGTAATCAGGAAACAAATAAATCAAAAACGCCGCATTTATTTTATTAAGGTGTTTACCCGAGCGTGTGAGCATCAGTTCACAGGGGACCCGTGCTTAGTCTGATAGATGAAGACAACGGAATGTAACAGAACTCAAAGCTCTCGAGACTCGTGTCTGAGCTATTTTTAACTTGGAACGCATCTTCGAAAATGCGCGTAGGCCAGCAAAAAAAAAAAAAAAAAAAAAAAGTAATTAGTAATAATAATAACAACATTAATCAAAATAATAATAATAAACCGAATGGTTGTGACAATGAGGCATTTGACAGTCTTTGTCGGTATATTCACTACTTGCAGTGAATCGAAAGATAGTTTCGCTATTTCTTTATAGTCAAAGTAGCTGATATGTGGGATCCTCCTCTGCGCATCTAGAAAGCTTTGACAAAGAGCTCATGACGAAAGACATGTTACACATTGTTTCCTTAAAGTATTAGGCCTACCTGAGTGCATTAATAATAGGATATTCTATTTCGTCTGTTTTATTATACAACTACAGATTTACAGTTTAATAGATAGTATTATAATAAATTGCATGAGAATGTTAATATGGACATTTAATGGCTCTACAAGTTTAGTTCAGACTCTTCTCTTAGATACAGTATTTGAATTTCCCATATTGTTCATTCAGTAGTTGATTATAAAGTTGAATTCTTCATGTATGCAGGTCTATAGAGTGTCTCTGCTCTATTTTCATTTCCATGCATTTCATGCATATAAAAATGTTCTATTCTTGTTGTTGCATGCATATGATAAGTACTTTTTGCCATCAGTAGCTGAGCAGTTGTCTTATGTTAAACAATATTTTTGATAAATTAGATGTAGGCAGGATATGTACATATTTTGTTTACAACTGTTTTAAGTAAACCAGTGTGAAAAGACCGAATGAAATGCATTTGAATACATTTTAATTACAGTTGGGTATAAAGACTACATATGAAGAGTTCAGATGCAAAAGCCTCTAAGTGCCATTTGAAATTTTCTTCTAGAATGATCATTTTTATCAAGCTGGTATATATAAGTTCAGTAATTTCACTTAAATGGCAACGAAGATTACTTATTAGTTGTCATTTAAGTGAAATTGCTGAACTTAAATATACAAGCTTGATAAAAATGATCATTCTGAACTCTTCATATATAGATCAGGTTTCAATGACGTGAGGATAAGAATAACCCATGCAGTGTCATCGGTGTGTGTTTGGATGTGGAGGTCACGAGAATGCTGAGTCATACTGCAGAGTAGCTCTCTCATGCTTAGCTTTCCTCTGTATTGAATAGTGGCCACGCTTTGTAAGTTAATCCAATGTCATGACTAATTCAGCAATTTCCACAGAATGACTTTGAGCCAGAGGAGATGGTTACTGGTATAACGTTATTTTTTATTTACCTGATGCTAAAGTCTTAATAGAGGTTATGCGCTGACATCACTTTCCCGCCAAAACATGCCCTCTTAGGACTGAGTGGCAACTTGGCTGGCGCTAGTAGGGAAAACTGCAAGAACTAGAGTAAAACAAATTAATTACTCACCCTAATGTCTTTCCAAACCCATAAGACTTTGGTCTTTATGTTATATGATAAGGCCAATTCCATGCAAAAGTCATCCTTACCATGAAAAAAATTATGTTTTTACCAAAAGAACAAAACCCTTTATAAGTAATAAGTATAAGTAAGTATACCGTAAAACTTCAAATAATAGGCCGGACTTTTATTTTCCCAAATCGCCGAACTGCACCGGCTTGTATTTGAGACAGGCGTCTATATGAGACAGGCCTTTAATTTAGTGTTGAGATGAGCATGACAGTAGGAGGTTACCATATCTGTGTTTGTGTTTAACAAATCAGTTAATGTAAGAATTAGCCAACTATATTTCCGTATGTCTAAAGGGGGTCGCACATCAGACAAGAAGCGCAGCGCCACGTCTTTAAAATTCGAACACATTATTCTCTATGAGTGTACATTGTCTCAAATCGTCGTTAATGTATACTGACTTCACCTTGTGCTGCAATATACATTCAGTTTTACATTCATTTACAGAAATCAGCTGCTTGAATGAAAATTGCTGATGTTATCGGATTTAGGTGATATTCTCAATTCATTCAGTTAACGGACGCTCTGAGGTAAAGTAAATTCAGACTGCAGACTAAGCAACGATTGTATTTAATTGTACAGTACAATCATAACATAGTACATACATGATCTTAATTCCATAATATCCTTAAACATAACTATATTGCTGGCCATAAACTGACAAAGTGCACGTTCGGTGTACGATACCTCGAGTTGTCATAGACGCGACGCGGCGCTGCGCTTCTCGTACGGTGTGCGACCCCCTTTAGATTATTGGCAGCATAAAAAACAAAACGATGTGACAGCCATGGGCTGAACAATACAAGTTACCAGTAATATCATGTGATACAAAAGGACCCTATTTATCACTATCATCATCACCGCGATCCTCAACTACAAGTTCATTGGCGAATTCCTCCTCCCCGTCACTCTCCTCCACTTTTCCCTCTCTGGCCTCCGCTAACTCTGCCTGCCGTGCTTGCGCTAACAGCTCCCGCCCAGATGCGCAGGGCTCTCTTGCGTGCGCAATCTGCCCCATAGAACTGGCTTAAACAGACGATCTGACGGGTTTTAGAAGATTAAATACAACCCGAAACTAAAAACCAGACCGGGCCTTTATTTGAGACCGGCCTTTATTTATCCAAACCTGTAGCCACACCAGGCGTGTAAAAGAGACAGGCGTCAATTTGGGACTCGGCTATTATTTGAAGTTTTACGGTAAGTGCATTTAGGTCTGCAAAGTACTGTATTACTGTGCTGTAACCGAAAATTGCCTTGTTTATTGTTGGAAACTTTATTCCTTCATCGAAGCAAGACCAGGAGATCAACAGAAGTTATTCTTTATTGAGCGTTGCTGCAGTTCGTCCAACAATCTGACTAACGTAACTTTACATGGTATCTTATAGGCATTCAGTGGGCAGTCCTTAGAGGTGCTGACAGTCCTTAAAAGTCTTGACCTTAAACACTGCCTTAGAGATGACCACTAAATCTAATCATCTAAAGACTATCTAATCTAATCATCTAATAGAGGCAATTACCCCCAACTGAGATAATGGTACCCCCCAAATTGTATAAACAACACATGGTCAAGAGAACTAAGACTAGGTTAACATTCACACAGTTGAACTCTCAGTTGGAAGATCAAAGACTAACAAAACCCCTTCAAAGGAAACTATGTTAAATCTAATCAGTAAATGGATGCCCTCATGTTCACCTTGAATGCCCAATACAGTATAGTTCACCTTAGTTTTTTATGTGATGTTATGTAAGGAAGTAGGATCAGCAGATCTAAAACATATTCTTACATTTTTAATCCTACTTTATCCACCACATATGAGGTGAGCAACAATGCTAAAATTACATTTGCAACCAACCATATTTCATGGTTTCAAAAGAGGGATCAAAGACCCCCATTTTTAAACTTCATTTGAACAATAAGCATTTTTGGAGGTATGTCTGAGAAATAAATATACTCATTTAGTCATAACAGCACTGCCTGTTGAATTTATAAGGGCTATAATTAAGAGGTCACGACGCTTCAGTGCTCTGTCACAGCCTTAACGTTTTAAAGATTAAGTTTATATAATATAACAATTATAAATACAAATAATTTGAAACTTTATATAAAAAGCTAAATTATGTGTATGCTCTTAGTATCGACAATTCATCTCACTACTTTGCTCTGAACAACCATAACAACTCTTGCTGTGAACGGTTTCAGGCGTATCTCAAAATATCTCAACTTTCAATTTCAAATTTATAACAAAATTTCACATTATATATGTCGCTCTTTAATACGCCGTGATAGATTTCTGTAGCGCCTCAGTGTAAGCGGCGGATCAAGCGCACGTGGACCGATCTTCTCTTCCTCTTTGTCAGTTACAGGACGAAATATGAACATCAGAAGGTATATGATACTGTACATCTTACAGAAGAGCATTGTGTGTCATAGGATACTTCCCCCACGGGATGTCACGTTTTCACCTCTTGGTTAAAACATGAATATCCATCATAATCCCGCCATCAAGCGGACAAAATAATAACAATATTGCAATAATTTTGACACTAAATAAAATGTGATAATTTTGACTCACAACTGTGCTTTGAACTGCACAAACTGGCTGAAAACCGTGCAATCATTTAGACAGAAAACATAAAACTGACATGATTGCGAGTGCGACTCACACCTACGGAGTGTCAATCAATTCACCTGACTGTGGAGGAAACCTGCGATTTGAACTCCTATATGATTTTAGTATTTTAGCAAGCAGTTTTATTAGTAGGAAAATATCATTGTCTCTATTGAGTCTTGAACTGCACACACGCTGGTCAACTTGAGAAATAATCCATAACCATTTGAAATAGAGCGATTTATAATAAAATTGATTAATTGTGCTATCTTACCATACTGGTATCGCAGATTTCAATATTTGGTGGTTTAAATGCCTGCTTGGGGTTTCTGTAAAGTTTTAAAGCAGTATTTTAGTGCCGCTTTCAGAGCGGTCATGTCCGTAATGGAGAACTGTCATGCCCGTATCATTGTTTTTGCCTCATAAATGCGAACACGAAAAATTCAATAGAATGTATATTTTAATGTTCTGTGGAGAGCCAACCCTTCTACATTTGGTGGGTAGTATTACTTTTGGTTTGCACTGTGTAATTCACAGAATTCCTAAAAAAATATGTTGCCACCTAAAACTTTACAATCGGAGTTATATAAAAAAATGTCCTGTCTCTTCCAAGCTTTATAATGGAAGTGAATGGCTGGTGAAAATTTGAAGCCCAAAAAAGTGCATCCATCCATGATAAAAGTAATCCATATGGATCCAGGGGGTTAATAACAGGCCTTCTGAAGTGAAGCCATGCATTTGTGTAAGAAAAATACCCATATTTAAAACTTTATAAACTATAAAAATTGGCTTCCGAGTTCCAACAGATGGGCGTACGTATTGGTGGAAGACTAATCCCTGACCCAACGCAATGACGAACGGCGAAGCTCAGAGGAAAGAGCAAAACAAAACACCGGTCGCGAATTAGAAATTTTGAAGAGAAATTTCGTAGGATTTCTATATAATAGAAGAGGAACTTTGTTTGTTGTACAGCCCTGTAAGTTTAAACCGCGAGAGGCGTCTTAGCTTACGATACTCCTACATCTTACGTCATACATGCATCACGGGATACTCTTTTGGCGGAAGTCGATTTGCGTAGTGTGCGTACGGTCGTCTGGCGGAAGCTAGTTATTTTAGATTATAAAGTTATAAATATGGGTATTTTTCTTACAAATACCCATGGCATCTCTTCAGAAGGCCTTTAATAATCCTCGGTGCCATGTGGGGTATTTTTTATAATGGATGGATACACTTTTTTGGGCTTCAAATTTTCACCAGCCATTCACTCCCATTATAAAGCTTGGATTAGCCAAGCCATTTTTTTTATATAACTCTGATTGTATTTAAAGGATTGACCCCCTTTAAAGGGTTAGTTCACCCAAAGACTAAATTTCTGTCATTAATTACCCTCGTTCCAAACCCATAAGACTTTTGTTCATCTTCGGAACACAAATTAAGATATGTTTAATGAAATCTGAGAGGTTTCTTGAATCAGCCATAGGCAGCAACATCATTGCAACTTTCAAGGCCCAGAAAGGTTGTTGAGACATCATTAAAATAGTCCATGTTACTACTGTGGTTCAACCTTAATGTTATGTAGCGACAAGAATACTTTTTATGTGCAGAAGTCAAACAAAAATAACAACTTAATTGAACAACTTCTTCTCTTCCGTGTCAGTCTCCTACGCTGATCACGTTGTAAACACAGTGCAGCGCTTCCGGGTTTTACGCCCAAACACTGAGCTCCTTATTGGCCAACTCTGTTCACGTGATCACCAAGAGATGTGTGTGTGGTGCTGACGCAGGAGATGGTCAATAATGAGCCAGCGTTCTGAAGTAGATCCCAGAAGTGCGAGACACCCGTTCCAGCACTGCGTTCCAGCACTGTCGAATGCGCATGCGTCGCGTCTGAACGCGTTGTTGTCTTTGGAGCTCCATCGATTTGATTTATAATTCTTGATTTTACTCTTTAAACTTACTTACAACAAACATTTTCTACTTTTCCTCACTGAGAAGCACTACTGCTCAAACCTCATAGTTACAACGCGGACTGTTGAGCAGACGCGTCTCAAGCCTGTTAGTGATCCAACGCTGGATACTCTTATAGGTTACTCCCGGGGATCACTGTTGAACGCGTCTTCTCAACACTCACTTACAAACATTTTTCACCTATCGTGCGTCTACTCTACACCCGTACCACTAAAAAGACGGATTATATCTAAGACGTTTGTCAGAAATTAGTATTAATTGATAGCATCACTGGTAGTGTCGTTGCTAACTTACTGTCCATCTGTTAAAATGGCGAATATATCAGATGTATGTAGTCTACCTTTTGGTGCAGGTGAGGACACATTTGAGCTGCACGCGGTGCAGTCTGAGCTGGAAGCTGTTGAGAAACATATCCACGACCTTTTAGTGAGACAGGCCGAGCTGATAGACCGGCGTTTGGCTCTTGAAACATCACGCGCCGATGCTCACAAATCAGAGATTAATGTTACTAACCCGCTGACTCCGACCTCGTCTACTCCGTGCGTTACTCGGCATCGGTCCCGAGCGCCAAGGTCGCGATCAGCCATGGTCTCGTTCACTCCGGCTCCAACACGCCACCACGAAGCCTGGATATTTCCGCAGCGGAAGACGCGAGTAAGGTCTAGACCAAGACCCTCTCCGACCCTCCCGGTTTTCGAGTTATCCACACAAAACCGCTTCTCCCCTCTTCGCGAAACAGAACACGATGCTGTGATCATCGGTGATTCCATTGTTCGGCACGTCCATGCAACATCAGGTAAAAATAAGATGCACAGTCACTGCTTTCCTGGTGCTCGTGTTTCTGAAATCGCTGCTCACGTTCCCGATATTCTGAACGATAACGAGCGCGTCGGAACTTTGGTATTGCACGCGGGAATGAACGACATCAGGCTGCGCCAGACGGAAGTTCTGAAGAAAGACTTCAGGAATCTGATCGATACGGTACGCAGCACATCGCCAGATATAACGATCATTGTGTCAGGACCGCTTCCCACGTACCGTCTAGGACATGACAAGTTTAGTAGATTATTCGCACTAAATGAATGGTTAACGTCATGGTGCAATGAACAGAAACTGCTCTTTGTAAATAATTGGAATCTGTTTTGGGAGCGTCCTAGGCTTTTCCGTGCTGATGGCTTACACCCAAACAGATTCGGATCGGATCTTCTATCAGATAACATCTCCAAAATGTTAAATACCTTTTGACTAGTAACCAAAAGTCCAAATCATAGTCTCTGCTGCACCAAATTAACTGATATTAATACTAGTGTAGAACATTGCATAGAAACTGTGTCTATTCCTCGTTTAGTGCGATCAAATAATAAATCTACTGCAGGATCTAGAAAAAATCTAATTGTTATTAAAACAGAAAATGTTGCTATTAGTAAACAAAAACAATTTCTAAAGCTAGGTCTTTTAAACATTAGATCACTCACACCTAAGGCAGTTATTGTAAATGAAATAGTCACAGATAATAGCATCGATGTACTTTGCCTTACTGAAACCTGGCTTAAACCAAATGATTATTTCGGTCTAAATGAGTCTACTCCATCAGGATACTCCTATAAGCACGAGCCCTGTCTGATTGGTCGTGGCGGCGGTGTTGCAACTATCTATAGAGATTTTCTTAGTGTTACTCAGAAAACGGGTTATAAGTTTATTTCATTTGAAGTACTTGTACTAAATGTTACGCTCTTAGATGAAAGAAAAACATCCCTATTATCTCTAGCCTTGGCTACCGTATATAGACCGCCTGGGCCTTACGCTGATTTCCTAAAAGAATTTGCAAATTTTCTCTCAGATCTATTGGTCAATGTCGATAAAGTATTAATTGTTGGAGATTTTAACATACACTTAGATAATCAAAATGATACGTTAGGGGCTGCGTTTATAGATTTATTAAACTCCTTTGGGGTTAAGCAAAACGTTACCGGACCAACTCATCGTCTTAATCATACACTCGACTTAATTATATCACATGGAACCGATTCAACCGATATAGATATCATTCCGCAAAGTGATGATGTAACTGACCATTACATGGTAACTTGCATATTACATACCCCGGTAATATATCATGCTGCGCCACGTTATCGATTAGGCAGAACTATCCTTCCATCCACCATAGATAATTTTTCAAATTGCTTATCGGATATGTCTCAGCTGCTGCCTGAACCCAAACAAACAGATGAACTTGAGGAAGTAACTAGAACTATGAACACCATTCTCTCTGGTATATTGGATATTGTTGCACCTATGAGACTAAAAAAGGTCAGAGAGAAAATTAAAGCACCATGGTACAACAATACTACGCGTGTTCTAAAGAGAGAAACCCGTAATGTAGAGCGTAAATGGAAACAAACTAATTTAGAGGTCGTTAGAATCGCTTGGAAAGACAGTATGTCACGCTATAAAAAGGCCCTAAAAGCGGCCAGGGCTGAGCACCTCCGCAAACTAATAGAAAACAACCAAAACAATCCTAGGTTCTTATTTAACACCGTGGCTAGACTAACAAATAAACAGATGTCTCCTGAACAAAATATCCCGTTACAGTTTAGTAGTAATGATTTCATGAATTTTTTCACTGAGAAAATAGAAAACATCAGATCCACAATTGTAAACGTTCAATCCTCAATCGCGCCTTATAATTCAGCCTCGATTATCACCCCACAAGAACAATTACAGTGCTTTACAACTATAGAACAAAAAGAGTTAAATAAACTTATCATTTCCTCTAAAACAACAACATGTTTATTAGATCCCATACCAACTAAACTATTGAAAGAAGTGTTACCTATAGTGGAAGAGCCTCTCCTCAATATTATTAACTCATCTTTAACTTTAGGTCATGTTCCAAGAACATTTAAATTGGCAGTTATAAAACCTCTCATTAAGAAACCACAATTAGACCCAAATAACCTAGCAAATTATAGACCCATTTCAAATCTTCCTTTTATGTCCAAAATATTAGAAAAAGTTGTGTCTGCCCAACTGGGCTCTTTCTTGCAAGAAAATGACATCAATGAAAAGTTTCAGTCTGGGTTCAGGCCACACCATTGCACTGAAACTGCGCTCGTTAAAATCACAAATGATTTACTTTTAGCTTCTGACCAAGGCTGTATCTCAATACTAGTTTTACTTGATCTTAGTGCTGCGTTCGATACTATAGATCACATAATACTCTTAGATCGACTACAAAACTATACCGGTGTTCAAGGACAAGCATTAAGCTGGTTCAGATCATACCTATCTGACCGCTACCATTTTGTCTATTTAAACGGAGAAAAATCGATCATAACTCCAGTAAACTATGGAGTGCCGCAGGGATCTGTGTTAGGCCCTCTATTATTCTCAATATATATGCTGCCACTTGGAAATATTATAAGGAAACATGGAATTAGTTTCCATTGTTATGCTGATGACACTCAACTATATATTTCATCACGGCCGGATGAAAACGCTAAATTATCCAAATTGACAGAGTGTGTTAAAGATATAAAAGATTGGATGACGCGCAATTTTCTTTTATTAAATCCAGATAAGACAGAGGTAATACTTATCGGTTCAAAAAACCGCCCACAAAACCTCTTACAATACAACTTTAACATCGTAGGGTGTCCTGTTACTTTATCCTCTACAGTAAAAGACCTGGGTGTTATATTAGATTGTAACTTGTCTTTTGAAAATCATATTTCATATGTTACAAGAACAGCCTTTTTCCACCTTAGAAACATTGCTAAGTTACGTAATATGCTATCAGTTTCTGATGCAGAAAAGTTAGTTCATGCATTCATGACCTCGAGACTAGATTACTGTAATGCTTTATTAGCTGGTTGTCCTGCATCCTCAATAAACAAGCTACAGTTAGTCCAAAATGCCGCCGCTAGAGTTCTTACTAGATCAAGAAAATTTGACCATATAACACCAATTTTATCATCACTACATTGGTTACCTATAAAGTTCCGTATTAATTACAAGGTATTGCTACTGACTTATAAAGCCCTAAACGGCTTAGCTCCAGTCTATTTAACAGATCTTCTATCGCCCTATAATCCATCGCGCTCTTTAAGATCACTAAATTCAAGGCTTTTGGTCATACCTAGGATATTCAGATCCACCAAAGGAGGGAGAGCATTTTCACATTTAGCTCCAAAACTCTGGAATAGTCTTCCTGATACTGTTCGTTGCTCAGACTCGCTCTCCCAGTTTAAAACTAGATTAAAGACGCATCTCTTCAGCCAGGCATTTATATAACATTTTTAATCTTACAGTTTAATCCGGTCTCTACTTCATAAACGCCAGAGGAGAACTGGCCCCCGACTGAGCCTGGGTTCTCCCAAGGTTTTTTTTTCTCCATTAGGTCACCTGATGGAGTTTTTCGGTTCCTTGCCACTGTTGCCTTTGGCTTGCTCAGTTGGGGATACTTAATTTGATTAATCGATTCAACAGTGCTATTGATCAGCATTACCAAACGTGGATGTTTTACACCAGAAACAAACACTGATGTACTATTTTATTTAATACTGTGAAGCTGCTTTGATACAATCTGTATTGTGAAAAGCGCTATATAAATAAAGTTGACTTGACTTGACTTGACTGCTGGCCCCGCCCAGGCTCCCTGAGCTACCGGCTCCTCCCTTGCTTCTTGTATTGCTGGTGCCACCTAGGAGGCTTCCTTTCCTGCCTGTCCCACCCCTGGCCACCCCCTTCTCCAGCCTCTCCCCTGTTGGACTTATTATGGCATGAGGACGCTCCTTCCGGGATGGAGTACTTCCGTGTACTGTCACGTTTTGGGTTTGTTTGTTCATGTTTTTGATCTGTTTTTCTGTTTTATTGTTGTTTGAAGTCAGTATGTTCATGGTTGTGTTTCCTCTGAGTTCTCCTGTTTATAGTTTTGATTCTTGGATTAAATATTTATTTTGAGTATCTCCTTTGTCAAGCGCTTCATTACAGCCACCGAAAATGACACCTGGATTCTTTGCTTTTTCTGCAAATTGCAGTGATCAGTTTGTTTCTATTTTCTGTAGCTTTCAGCAATCTGAAAAAGGATATCGCAGATTTCTTTTCTTTCTTTTTTACCTATTTGGTTTCCATAATGTAGCCATAATGGAGAAACATAAAATAAAGGGGTAAAAAGACGTCTGTCAGGCTTGAAGCAAGCACTCAGTAAATCTGACTGAATTAGAATCGTTTAAGCAGCTTTATTTGTTATGTTGATTAAATTTGTAACAATTATCAATAGGTGAACAAGGAATAACATTAGCCATTATTAAAGGAAATACACAATACGACAGAAGAATTTCTGTCAGTGCTGTTGAAGTTATACTGTTGCTCTATTTGTATGCTGCGGTGAAAAACAGGCCTGTTATTTGTAGACCCCAACACAATCTCATGGCAGTTCGTTACGTTTGGGCGAATAGGCGGCTAATTCATATGAATTTTCGGACAATTCCCTTTTGTTTACGGGTGGAATTTCATGCTAGAATTTTACAATGCAGGGAGATTTGGTGATACACTTGACAAACACATCACATAGAAACTGCAATTGGAATAAACTGGAAAACCTAATATCAATCCAGTTGCCTCGTTTTAACTGATGTTTCGGTGAATGGACATGTGAATGGGTGAAAAATATGCTGTACTCCAAAAGTTATTCCATTGGTTTTTATGCCAGTCGTTCATGAATCATTTAAATTGACTTGAATGTTAAAACAACAGAATGAGAAATGTTTTGCAGGCTGTTGAAGTTGCAACATATATCAGTTGCTGAGTGAAAACAGAGGGTGTGGGCCAAGCTCCTCTCACCACACGCCTGGATGGCAAGATAAAGGTACTCGCTAACAGGAAATATACCCTGACGGAGCTGAGCAGCTGATTATCTCTCTGAGCCAAGTGAGTTAGATGGCGTGACAAAGACAACTTTCTCAATGCTGGAGAAAATAGTTTTAGGTTGTGTGAGCATTACCTGCTGTATAAATGTAACTGCCATACTTTTGTCCAATTTGCAGCCAACTGCCTTTGCAAAGAAGACAGTGGGATGACAGACCAAGAGACACCCAATGTGGGTGAACCCCCTCCAACATACATAATCTTCCTCCTTGTCTTTTTCTTCTTCATCACTGGCCTTCTGGGTTTCTTAATCTGTCACTTATTGAAGACGAAGGGCTACCGCTGTGAACTGGAAGAGGATCAAGTAAATTGTGAAGACAAACTGGGGACAGACAAAGATGGCAAGTCATTTCAGCCTTTGTTTTATAAAAATATACATATGTTTTATACAAAATACGGTCACTCTCACACACACGGTCCAATATTCACTATTAACTACAACTTTTTCCTCAGTAAAAACCTAATTACTGCTTATTAATAGTTAGTAAGGTAGTTGTTAAGTTTAGGTATTGGATTAAGTTGGATTAAGGGATGTAGAATATGGTAATGCAGAATAAGGCATTAATATATATATATATATATATATATATATATATATATATATATATATATATATATATATATATATATATGCAATATGCATGCTAAAATGCAACTAATTAATAGTGAGAATTGGACCCTAAACTAAAGTGTTACCCAAAATCCATACTGTTTGAAGATAGTTTCTTGTCTTTTTATTTTCTGTATCTTTATCCCATGGAGGTTTTATTTATCTCAAAATTCCTGGCTTAATACCTAGTCATCCCTAAAACCCTCACCATCACTTTTTTTTATTATTATTTGCTTGAATAATCTATATGCTCCAAAAATAAGCACTATTTTTCAATAGACGACCCACCCACACACACACACAGATTTCTGCCATTGTAGGTAACTGCGATATTATAATAATAGATTTATTTAAAAAGATGTCTGCCCATGCAGTGCAAAGAGAGGGGATCGTTCTCTCAAGAAATGACACACAGTCCATCAGTGACAATTTTTGACTTCAATAAAACATGGTGGTGTAAAAAAGGTAGATGCTATTTATATAAATAGTGGTACATACTGTTTGCATAAGAATAAATAGCAAGAACATGTTGTACTAAATGTAGACTATATGAGAAATGGTGGGTAAAGTTAGTAAAAATGACCTTTGCCAACAAGTGCTATTTGCACTGTTAGCAAGATTGCACATAATACTGCGATATTTTAATACATAAAATTGATGGGGACACTATACTGTCAATGAGCACCATCCTTCGGATGAGACGGTAAACCGAGGCCCTGACTCTCTGTGGTCATTAAAAATCCCAGGATGTCCTTCGAAAAAGAGTAGGGGTGTAACCCCGGCATCCTGGCCAAATTTCCCCTTGGCCTCTGTCCATCATGGCCTCCTAATCATCCCCATATACTGATTGGCTTTATCACTCTGTCTCCTCTCCACCAGTAAGCTGGTGTGTGATGGGCATTCTGGCGCAATATGGCTGCCGTCGCATCATCCAAGTGGATGCTGCACATTGGTGGTGGTTGAGGAGATTCCCGCTTTCATGTAAAGCGTTTTAAGTACCCAGAAAAGCGCTATATAAATGTGACGAATTATTATTATTATTACTCACTTTATTAACTATATAAGGATCTAAATACTCGGCGCTCAAAAAGCACATCTTGACACAGTAACAAGCAGTTCACATTGGCAATACAAAAAGCGATTAATAAATTAAAATTCTTACAGATAGCCCCTTTAAACTGAACAAATGCACAGTATGATTTTGGTCAGTTCATCCAATTTGTAATGACATTATTTTAATTACCATAATTATGTTAATATGACAAAATTAGAAAATTGTTTTTGTCCAGATGAATCAGAAAACAGTCAAGACACTGTGGAACAAATTCTGAAATGCATCATTGAAAATGAAGGTACAGACAATTTGTTCTGTTCTATTCTGCAGTATTTACTATTGTATTGGTCATGTATTTAAACAATTTTCACCACTTGTTTTGCTATTTTTGTCACAGCCAATATGGAGGCCTTCAAAGACATGTTTACTGGGCAAAATGTTTGTGAACATCACGATCCACGGTATAATCATTACATTTGTGATTTTTTTACATTTCTTTTGTTCTATAGTGTGATAAATAGATAAACACCAACCTTTACAGCACATTTTACTCAAAGAGGATATATCAACTTTATATAAATAAGTTATATGATATGATGTGAACTGTCTACATTGAGATTATTTAAGATTTTCCAGTTTGTTTCCAGATATTTTAGTTTGTAAAGTATAAAAAAACGAATTTATTTTAGTACTCAGTTCAACATTTGGCCCCACATACCTCACAATGATGTAGGACAAGTAAAGCAATGTAGATGTGTAAATTAGTTTACACACTGACCTCTGAACTAATCCAAATGTAATAGAGGAATAGTGGCCATTTCCGTTTTACAAAAAAAATAAAAAATGTTTCTAACCAGGTTACATCAGAAAGAAGGTGCAAGTGGTCTTCCCCTTCACCATCATACAGTTCATCTGGGTGGTGAAATCAGCTCTTGTGTCCACTGTATGCAAGAACATATATTAAAAACACGGCGCAAAAGCCGTGTGGCTAGAAGCAAACCTCGGCCAGCGGAGCAGACTGTGTTCTCTGTGGGAAGGTGAGAATCTATTATCTATTATTATATACCAGTCAAAAAGTTACAGTAATGGACAGACTCATTCTTTATTACTGTTCCACATTTAGAATAATGCTAAAGTCTTAAAAACATGAAATACCACAAATGGAAGTATGTCCATGACCATGACCAAAAATGTGGACTTGAAACATTTGTATATTTGAGTTTCTTCAAAAATGAATAGAATCTTGACTAGATTAGAGATGCATGGTTTGTACATGTTTAAACAGCATTACAAGAGTTCCCATGTATGCTGGACACTGGGACTAAAAAAATGTAAATATTAGTTGGATGACAAAATAAGAGTAACTGCGATAAAGATCTTTAAAATATTTCATTTAAAATACATGTACTCTTTGTATTAATGTTTTATATGGTTTTGGAAAACTTTAACTCCCGGTTTCACAGACGAGGCTTAAACTTAAGCATTATTGAACTGTTACAACTGAAAGCAATTTCCACTGGCATATCTTAAAATATGTCAATGCCTGTGTTTTGTCTCAAGACACACCAGCATGTGCCAGTTTTACAGGCACATTTATACTTGTATGTCCTAATTGAACTAAGGCCTAATCCTGGCTTAATCTGCCCTTTCTGTGAAACCAGGCCAAAAATATAATTTCAAATGGTTTAAGTAAAGGGCACCTATTATGACATTTAAAATGTTCCTAATGTTGTTTTGGGAGTCCCCAACAACAGTTTTACATGCATGCAATGACAAAAAACACTTTTGTTGTCGTATAATATGCATTTATTTTTACCTGATTTGCTCACCGACTCCCAAATGATTCGTTCAACGACTCATTTTTCCAAACCCCTCCTTTGCGTGACGCTAATCTGCGGTGATTGGTCAGATGACCCAGTCAGTTGTGATCAGTATAACGTTACTTTGTGCAGAAAAAGTTTGCTTTGGTGTCGCACTTCAGAACACAGCAGGCTTGTTCGACTTCATGCAGCTTGCGTGTTTATTCGAACACCTTTAGTTCCTCTAAAGCTCACAAATCCGTTTTTTTATAACAGTAAACACTCTTTTCATGTAGTTGCGATGTTATATTGTGTCATGTTTATCAAATTAAAACTGATTAAAAAACGTAGACTCCACTTCATTGATAGTAGCTTATGTTGAACTTTATTCTTGTTCAAACAGACGCTGTATGACGCAATACATAAAGTATTGAATGAAAATGTCTCTGCAACATCTGTGTATTATAAGGCAAATATTGCATTTATTTCACTTCAGCTGTGGTAAAGTATGCAAACACCACGTGAGCGGTCACTACGGGAACCAGAAAGTGTCCGACTTCACGTCTCCGTTTGCAGCTCCTCCCCGCCTGCACGCGGCTACTCTCACCGATCAGTTACATCCATAGACAGTGGTTCTTCAACTACGGGCACTTTTGGCCTTGTGAACTTGATGTAAAAAAAAGTGTTCAAATCAAAATTGTCACAGTCTAACAGTTAAATATAACTAGTCTAGTTTAATGATCCATAAGAGAACGCACTTACATTATAAGACAAATTGGTGTTTTTTGACATATTTTCCGATCCGCACTGAACAAATGTCATTTCCATCACATGCAAATATTTGATTATTATTTAAAATTCTTATGATATACATAATTTCTCAACAGTGTAAAACCACTTCCACACATAGTTTGACCAATTTATACCTATATTGCAATTACCATAGATTTGTGGATTAAATAAATAAATTGTCATGAGGCCCAAACACAAAGCTTACATCCACCACAACCTGAAATATAATATTGCATTGGTTAGATACATTTCAGAAAAATAACTACTTGTGTTATTACATTAAGTGGAACCTTATCCCATAAAATATGCAGAATTTTTTAATGAGTGATTAGAATTTTGTACATATTTTTAAAAATGTTATGAGGTGGTGGAAATGACTGGGTGTTGTGGAAATGACAATGAATGGACGTCCATGTAGAAAAACAGAAAACATTTAGTTGAAACCCATTTAACAAATCATTAGTCATTAGTCTGTTTGGTTCCATAACCAGATGAACAGTTACAGTCTTACTGTAAACAACTTTAACCACAAATAGTGAGACCTTTATCCAGTTGACCTCCGCAGCATCTTAAAAATAGATGAAAAGGCATTTAAACAAATATATATTTGAATAAATACATTAGAGTTGTACATTTCAATAAATAAAATATTCATATGTAGCCACTCAATCTAAGAATTCCACCTTGTAAGCATAAATGTCATTTCCACCACACCTTTGTCATTTCCACCCAAGAATAATGTGGTGGAAATGTGGTGGAAATGACCGTGGTGGAAATGATAATCCTACAGTATTTTGTAAAAAAATCCAAGCTAGTATTACATATTAGCTATGAATTGGTAGTTAGCATTGCATGCATGCAAAATACATCTATTTGTGTTAAAAAATCAATTTATTTACAAACTCATTTATTGTTACGCCATGTTTGGAAATGACATACAATAAAAATATTTTCATTTTAAGCAACATTTACCTTGAGTTTTCTTATCCAAGTTGCTGAAGAAATTTAAAATCTCCTCCATGTCAGACATGTGCTGTGATGTCATTGTTCATCTCCATTGAAACTACCCAAACAATCTTTCAAAAAAACTTTTTAAAGGGACATTACAGCGTTGTGGTGGAAATGACGGCAATACTGTGGGACAACTACATTTTGTATATAAAATCACATTAATAGTTGTCTGACCTTAAATACCTCAATTATGTTTTGATTCTTTTACTGAAACTTTATTCAGTCATAATAAAAAAAAAAAGATAAATAACTTTTTTACACTTCTTTTTCATTATTGAAGATCAAAAGTCTGGGTGTGGGACAAGCACAAAACAGCAATATTTGCATGTATAATGATGTTTAAAAAGGTGAAAAAATCATCATAGACTACCGGTAAAAAGTTCCTAAAGTACTTTCATTGTAAATTTAACTATGAAAGTGTTAATTTTTCAAAATTAAATGTTTTTTATAAAATATGATCAAAGGACATGAAAGTGCCCGTAGTCTAAGAATTGCCCATAAACGGTTACATCCAGCCGCAGCCGATGTCGAACACACCTAGCGTCTCGTCGCCATGATGTTTTCAAGTTTTTCCTGGCCTTGGAGCGCAATAAGTGGGCGTATCGTATTCAAATAACTTGACAAGTTGACGTCATCTAGTCAGAGAAAAAGCTTCGGTCTTCTAACGATTCATAAAAATGACTCAGAGTCGACTCTTACTTTTGAAAGACAATAACTTTATATACGGTGCACTTTCATATTTCAAACTTTGCAGGATGTTTTTGTTAACTTAGATCTATGTTACACACTACATGAAAGGTAAATTTCAAAATTCCATAATAGGTGCCCTTTAAGTAAAATTCAAAAATTAAGGTCACACATTTGTTTAGTTATTGGGATTTAAAAGACATTTAATATCCAGCAATATTGTCAATTTGACTGTTCTGACATCAGATGATAACAAATTTAAATTGATTTCAACTGAATAATGACACTATTGTCTCTCCTGTCGAGCTGCTTTACAGCTAAAATTAAAGTCATTTCATAGCTGATATATTCTGTAGCACTGTTGTTACTGTGAAGCTGCTTTGAATCTAAATTGTGTACAGTACTATATAAATACATTACTTGACCCTAAAGTAATTTTATTTATTTTACAATAAATTTTGATGTATACATTTATAAATATAATTTATTTATATATTTGGGGAGTGATACCTGACATTTACCACCTGAACTTCTTCACCTTGTCATATACATTTATTTGATATTTTAAGAGACTTATTAACCTTGATTGAAAATCAGCAGGGGTTCTCTTAGTGAGGGACAGGCCCCTCTGTGTAAATCATGTTGAAACCTGAGCTACTCCACTGGGTTTTCTTTATTTTTTTCAGTTTTGTGTTGATTGCACCATGTGACTTTGATTTGGAGGGAGAAAAAAAATCGTAATAAGCAGTTTTCTTTTTCTTTCCTTTTCTTTTTCTTTCTAATAATTACTCAATAAATGATGCTTTAAATATGTCATAAGGTTTTCTTTTAAATAATTTTGCTCTTTAATAAGACTTTTTCCTTTATTATAATATTGGGGCAGGATATTTTTTATTTCATACACTAAAACTAAATCAAAATAAATATCAAAATTAACTTATTCAAGTCAGTGAATGTATGAATTGCATTTTAATGCATTTTTTTAATGAATATGAACAAACATTTTACGGGATAATGTTGATCCAGTTTTGTAAAGAAATTCAAAAACTTTTTGAAGCATTTAAGCGTCATCCTTCAGGTCAAAAGCATTTTAGGGCAACTATAAACATAAATTGTCAAGTGTGTCCAGACTTTTGACCGTGTCGATTACAGTTTACACCATAAGTATTGTAGAATATTATCAATGGATGGAAGATAATAGTAGACTAAAATTAAGATTTGCGCTATTTGCAAAATGTACAGAATACAACCAAGCTAACTTAACTAATACTTTCACAGATTTCGCGTCACCCACATGGAGAAGAGAAACAGCCTGCAAGGTTCGATCAATCTTTCTGCCTCTAAGCCAGGAAACACGTCAAATGACACAACGCTCTCTGATAGCAGGACAGGATTTAAGGACACCTCAAAAAAACCTCAGGAGGAATACAACATCCGCAATATGTTCAAAGACACTGGAGCAACCAACGGCAAAGTCCTAAATGTAGGCAAACGGAAGAAGAGTGTCACATTGCTCGGCTTCTTTAAAGGTGCTGATCCTGTGGAGACCAAAGGGGGAGCAGAAGTGTTTGAGGAGGACAAGGAGGGGTCAACCACGGCTGATCAGTTATCTGTCTCTCTAGGAGAAGGCTTGAGCTCAGTTGCACTGTCTCCGACAGATGAAACAGCTTTAGATGAAAATGCAAATAAAGGTTCATGTAGTAAATTAGAGGAGACCAGCATAGAGAACCAAAATGCTGATGAAGCGACTTTAAATGTGAAATCGCATGACAAATTAAGCACAAACACAACAGAGATAGTTCGTGATAGTTCTAATGACTGCTCTAGATTTTTGGTGGTACGAACTACGGAAGAAACTGTCATCCCACCTGCAGCCGCTGCGGACCATAGAGGAGATGATACGACGAAACTCAAGGACATTAAGACCGGCCAAGTTAGTCAGGAGAGTACAGACAATCAGCAGATATGATTACAGCATCATAGCCCTACAAGCATAACATTATACAATTATCAGGTGGTCAGACAGTTGTTTATTAAGAACAAGACTCATGAAAAACAACACTGCATTTACCAAAAATACACCTTGTTCTCAATTAATTGCATATTAAATCTATAAATATGATGGGCTTAATCAAAAATCAATGGCCATTAAAATAGATCGACAATTTGTTGTTTTTCTTTTCACATCTTTAGAAAGCAGCTTAATTCATTGGGCAATCATAGCTCATATTAAAATAACACTGTACTCAATTGTGTTATATTTTTACATGAACTATTTAAACTTGCGTCATGTGTCCTTGTATACAAGACTGCAAAAAAGACTGGCAGTTATGCAGGTCATCCATGAATAGAAATGTATTTATAGGACTATACGAACATTTCTAATTATTAAAGACATTTCACCACTTATCCAGATGGCTTCATCAGTTGTTGAATAGTGGGTTTTCCCAGACATTGAATGCCAAAATACATTTGATGTCATGCGCTGGGAATTGTGTGAATATGGCTGAAATGTCTGGGTTTTAAAAGTCACAACTCATCAAACTATATAATAGCCTAATCATCAGTAAACACCAGCAATTTTGTGGACGTGGACCTCTGTCCAATTTTTCTCCGTGAAGCACGTTTTAATTTGGAGCAAGAGATACAGCATGGAGAAGAAGTCTCAGCTCGGTCTGTCTCACTATAACAATCCGATGCATATTGCATACAAAACTGGAAAACACTTTTTCAGTCTATCATTATCTAATCTGCACATACAGATTTTTATCAGTTTACTTTTGAGGATGATGTAATCACTGATTTGCCAAAGTTTTGCCAAGTTAGTAACAAAATAATTTGATAGATATTTAGTTTTGTTTAAGATTGCCGTACCATTATTTAAATACATGATTAATAGCATAAAGTCCGGGGTGTTCCAACTGACAGATGTTACAAAAGTGCTTCTTTAAGCAGTAATTGTGGTAAATAGGAACTATATATGTAGGTTTTTGACATATATGTTGGTGGTAGACTGATAAATTCATCTCATGATATATTTAAAAAAAATCATGTTCATTCAGTCTTTGTGCAGTAAAAACTGTACTCAGTTTACCCTATGTTTGACATTTTTCCTTGGTTTCCATTGATTTCTCTTTTTTTTTTTCTTTTTTTCTCCATGTCAGTTGTATGTGTCCCATGTATGTTTTTGAGAATAGAAAATAAAATGTTAAAATAAAAGTTTCAGACAGCTCTGTTACAGTGCTCAATGGTACACATTTACTGACATTTGATGACCTAGATATAATGCATCAGATTTTTTTATGTTTTGCATTATGTCACAATAATTTCACAATAATTTTATGTGAATCAGCTGTTGGAACTTGAATGAATGACTCAACTCACTCATTAAAGGTAGGGTAGGTAGGAATTTTATAAAAAACTTTTTTCCAAATTTGTTTAAACTTTCTATATCAATACATAATTAAAATGTAATTACTCTGAAAAAAAGAGTATAAAAATCGAGTGACTCTGGACCGTTTAATCTGCATTAAACACAGCTCATTATTTCCATTCGGGACGAAACAAAGGATTGGCTTAGGCGACTGTCACTCTCTCGCAACCATGGCAACCACCCTTTTGCCGCACAGGATCTGCCCACTTGCGCGCACCCGTTTGATTTGAGGAATTCAACAGGCACGGAACCTAGGAATAGCAAAACAATGGCAGAGAAAGAGCAATCAAAATTCACATTACCGGCATATGCAGTTAGCGAAGGCAAACAAGGCACAAAAGGAAGACAGTACTAGAAAAGAACAAAAAGTCTTTGGATAAACAAAGAAATAAAACGCGTGTCAATATCCTCAGACCCTAGTTGCACGGCCTCTTGCACGACCTCCTCTGCTTCGCCCTCGACCCCGGACCTGTCCTCGAGCTGACGATACGGTACTTGTCTCTGGAGTGTAGTCCTCATTAGAGTCAACAATGCTTTCATCATGGAAACTCTTACATGCAGAACACCATATATGTTATGAATCTTACACGAAATTTATCTTCATCACAGTGTAACTGATGGTAATGGAAAAACGTGTATCAAAGCAACCTGTTTTTAGCTTTGCCGTATAGATATAAGCTCGTTAGTGAATCAAAAAAAAAATATTTTAAACTTTACCAATATCAATATGCTAGCTTGATAGTGAGTACTAAAATACATCTTATTTGTTTATATTCATAATGATAAAGTTAGATTTTTTTATTACATGTGATTCTGACATGATGTCACTACATGCACTGTGCTCCTTCCTCTCCGCTCGTCTCAGGTAAATAATGCGTCCTCCAGCTCAGCGGTCGGAGTCACGGCTTTGGAAGGAGCCCAGAAGGGAGGGGGTGGAGTGAATGGAAATAATGAGCTGTCTTTAAAACAGTCATGAGAGGTCTACAGACACTCGATTTTTATACTTTCTTTTTCAGAGTACTTACATTTTAATTATGTATTGATATATAAATAAAGTTTAAACAAATTTGGAAAATAAGTTTTTTAGACAATTCTTACCTACCCTACCTTTAAGGCAGTCAGTGTGTCCAAAATCACTTGCTGTATAGTAAGTATTACATTTGGTTTAAATTTTGCTTTACGACCGTTAAAAAGGTAAATTCTATAAATGAATGTTTGGATGTAATACATCTGTTGTCACAGTCATGTGACCTACCACATCAGTTACGTTGCTTATGCTTCACCGTCATTCACAAATCTTCTCTTGTGGCCTCATGGGATAGTAAAGTTTTTTCATCAGATGCATGCTTCAGATTTCCCCGACAGTAGTGGAAAGTAGTCGCAACCACCTACAGGCTTTTTTGTTTCATATTGAAATTATGTTTCTTTTTTATCATTTCATATTAAAATATTCAATTTAAAAAAGCAGTTTGATTCACTCATAGTGCAGCAGATTAATGGCATATTTCAAGAGAATCGTTCAAATTGGTATAGAAGCATGAAATTTGGCACAGATACTCTCTAAGGGTCACTCTTTGGGAAAAAGGCGCTGGCCATCCAAAAATTCAACATGGCGGCCATTTTTTCAAGATGGCCGCTATTTCTGTCAAATGCTCATTATGTCAATCGTTCAAACAGTGATGTAGGCATAACATTTTGTGAAAATACTCTCTTCAGAATGTTTTTTTTGGAAAACGGTGCTTGTCCCTCAAAAATTCAAGATGGCAACCATTTTTCAAGATGGCCGCCATTTTTCAAGATGGCCGCCATTTTTCTTGAATCCTTAATTATTTTTTTTTCAAATGGTGATGCTATCATGAAATTTGGTACAAATATTCTTAAAGGAATATTATCATGGAAAAAGATGTGTGCCACTCAAAAATTCAAGATGGCAACCATTTTCAAGATGACCACCATTTCTGTCAGAGCTCAATTTAATGTGTTAAGGAAGGTTTTGTTTAATAGAGTAAACGTCATTACACAACCAGGGCACACTGGTGACTTCACTGCTGTGGAACTCAGCATGGGATTCAGTGTCAGCTGATCTAGTTTTACTTTCACTGTAGTTCTTGACTAGTAGTAATAGTATAGCTAAGTTTAGTGTCCCTAAACCGCACCCGAATTGACAGGTTGTGCCAGCGTGGGAGAGCCGAGCCAAGGGTAAGCGGGGCAATACATGACTTGTTCATGTATGCTTACCTGGAAGGTGTACAGATCACACGGGACTTAAATGGCACTGGATGAATGATCGGGCTAGGTGTAGGTGACCCGTACCTAGTTGTATCCCATACCTGAATGTGTACTATGTCTATGATTGAGGTGGTAAAAGATAACCCCTCGGCCTTAATCAGACAACAAACCTCCAAAATGGCAAATGAAAATTCCATGTCAGCCAAGAGGCCAACTGATTGGATGAAATGTTGTCTTTGTCAGACAGACACAAAGGAACCCCTCCAATCACCATCTACCCATCATGTTTCTCAACATGATGGCTATAAAATGATTGCCACCAACATTCCACTCTTTCACAAGATGAACAAAATGCCAATGACCCTGGACCTGGAACGACTGGATGAAGGTGGTGGTATAGAAGCTACTTTGAGAAGGAACCAAGTGAAGTATCACTACAATTGTCGACTTCGGTTCAACAACACAAAGTTACTTTGTGTCCAGAAGCAACAATCCGATGCTCAATGTAGTGAGACAGATGAAGGCCAAACAAAGCATCGCAGAACCATGATGCAGAAAAGTCTAGATGATCAGGTTTGCTTTTTTTGTGATAACATATCTCCTGAATCTGACCTACGTCAGGTAATGACACTGCAACTGAATGACAGACTACATGAATGTGCACAAACACTGAATGATGCTAAATTATTGTCTCAACTAAGTGGTGCTGATGCCATTGCACAGGAGCTGAAATACCATCATTTGTGTCTCATTCATCTTTACAACAGAGAGAAACTCCACCACAGAAGGCTTGAGAAAGAGTCACAGAGTGAAACGATTCAACCTGCCATCTTTCTTATGGCTCTTTCTGAACTGGTCACCTATATTGTTAAAACCAGTCTTAATTCTGATGGTCCTTCCGCCTTCCCTCTCGCAGATACAGTGGGGAGAACAAGTATTTGATACACTGCTGATTTTGCAGGTTTTCCCACTTACAAAGCATGTAGAAGTCTGTAATTTTTATCATAGGTACTCTTCAACTGTGACTGACGGAATCTAAAACAAAAATCCAGAAAATCAAATTGTATGATTTTTAAGTAATTAATTTGCATTTTATTGCAAGACATAAGTATTTGATACATCAGAAAAGCAGAACTTAATATTTGGTACAGAAACCTTTGTTTGCAATTACAGAGATCATACGTTTCCTGTAGTTCTTGACCAGGTTTGCACACACTGCAGCAGGGGTTCTGGCCCACTCCTCCATACAGACCTTCTCCAGATCCTGCAGGTGTCGGGGCTGTCGCTGGGCAATACGGACTTTCAGCTCCTCCAAAGATCTTCTATTGGGTTCAAGTCTGGAGACTGGCTAGGCCACTCCAGGACCTTGAGATGCTTCTTACGGAGCCACTCCTTAGTTGCCCTGGCTGTGTGTTTCGGGTCGTTGTCCTGCTGGAAGACCCAGCCACGACCCATCTTCAATGCTCTTACTAAGGGAAGGAGGTTGTTGGCCAAGATCTCGCAATACATGGCCCCATCCATCTTCCCCTCAATACCTCCATGCTTCACGGTTGGGATGGTGTTCTTGGGGTTGTACTCATCCTTCTTCTTCCTCCAAACACGGCGAGTGGGGTTTAGACCAAAAAGCTCTATTTTTGTCTCATGTCTCACCACATGACCTTCTCCCATTCCTCCTCTGGATCATCCAGATGGTCATTGGCAAACTTCAGACGGGCCTGGACATGCTTCGGCTTGAGCAGGGGGACCTTTGGTGCACTGCAGGATTTTTTATCCATGACAGCGTAGTGTGTTACTACTAATGGTTTTCTTTGAGACTGTCGTCCCTGCTCTCTTCAGGTCATTGACCAGGTTCTGCCGTGTAGTTCTGGGCTGATCCCTCACCTTCCTCAAGATCATTGATGCCCCACGAGGTGAGATTTTGCATGGTGCCCCAGATGGAGGGAGATTGACCGTCATCTTGAACTTCTTCCATTTTCTAATAATTGCGCCAACAGTTGTGCCTTCTCACCAAGCTGCTTGCCTATTGTCCTGTAGCCCATCCCAGCCTTGAGCAGGTCTACAATTTTATCCCTGATGTCCTTACAAAGCTCTCTGGTCTTGGCCATTGTGGAGAGGTTAGAGTCTGTTTGATTGAGTGTGTGTACAGGTATACAGGTAACGAGTTCAAACAGGTGCCGTTAATACAGGTAATGAGTGGAGAACCGGAGGGCTTCTTAAAGAAAAACTAACAGGTCTGTGAGAGTCGGAATTCTTACTGGTTGGTAGGTGATCAAATACTTATGTCATGCAATAAAATGCAAATTAATTATTTAAAAATCATACAATGTGATTTTCTGGATTTCTGTCTCTCACAGTTCAAGTGTACCTATGATAAAAATTACAGACCTCTACATGCTTTGTAAGAAGGAAAACCTTCAAAATCAGCAGTGTATCCAATACTTGTTCTCCCCACTGTATGTGCAACCTGTACCAGTAGCGTATCCTTTTTTCTAACAGTGGCCCTTCCTCTCTGTGGACTACACCTTGCCGTGGTGGAGAGGCTTGTGTATGAACTCCATTGAACCTGAGAGCTATGCCGGCGGGGATTTTATATCCCTGGCAAGTTTAACTAAGCTGGACAGGTCAAAGAAGAGGAGGCAGACAAAGCAGACATTATAACTATTTGACAGAAATGGTGGCTATCTTGAAAATGGTGGCCATCCTGAATTTTTGATTGGCACATACCTTTTTCCAAAAGAGTGTTCGTTGAAGAGTATTTCTGCCTAATTGTATGCTTGCATCACCATTTTAACAATTTAAATAATTAAGGCGAGACACTACGGGTGAATAGGGTAAAAATAAAAAAAACTAGCAGATATCACCATGAAACTTTCCCAGTTGATTACCTACATTAAGATGAGAAAAAAAAGTATTAAAAGTTTTCTGTAATTTAATGTTTAAATTAGCAAATTAGGCAATATCTAATTAAATATGCGCTAATTTGTATATATTTAAAAAAACGAGTATTGGATAAAGCCAGATTAAAAATTATTTTTTCATTGTGTTCACATATTAGATGGGGAAAAAATACAGAGGCATTTATGGATATCTACTTTTGTTATCCTGTAAATCATAATATACTGTCAATAGCCTTAAAAAAATATTTTCGCCATGTTTTTTGGAATAAAATGTTATATAAATCAGGCTAGGAATAATATATTTACAGATCCCTCTGTAAATGTCTTCATAATATAACTAGGTACAAGACTGGAAAGATTGGTGTATATAGGTGCTACTGAAGTGGAGATTTCAGACTTGGAGTATGAGAGAAAGGTAATTTTGAGAAAACGGGCTTTAAAGATTTATCATCAGCCAATGAGATTGCGCATTCAGCCCTTTTACTTTCGCGATTGGTTGCTGATAAAAAGGAAATGTCCATATTTGGATCCGACAGCATTGTACAGTGAAGAGAGAGCTTTCCAGCGGTGCCTGTGAAGACAGAGAGCAGACAGAGATCGCGGATCGGCGGGAGGATTTACAACGACAACTTTTGTTGAATTTACGCGAAATCTACAGACGCAAGCAGACAAAGTGTAGTAAAATAAAGATCTAAATGTGTTTTTTGGACTTTTTTTCACCACAGTCTGAAAGAAGACATGTTATTGAAGACAAATATCCAAAAATCTCAAAAATTGACCAGTAAAAAAAAAAACAATGTTTTTGCCTGCCATGTCTCACCTTAATATTCGACAGGAACAGTGGCCATCTTTAAAAATGGCGGCCATCTTGAATTTTTGAGGGACAAGCATCTTTTTCTATTAACATGTCCTTTAGAGAGTATATTTGTATCAAATTGTATGCTTGGATCACTGTTTGAATAATGGATATAATAAGCATTGAATAGCAATGGCGGCCATTTATTGAATTTTTGAGTGGCCAACGCCTTTTTCCAAAATAGTGGCCCTTAGAGAGTAACTGTGCCAAATTTCATGCTTCTATACCAAAGTGAACGATTTTTTTACTAATCTGCTGCACTATCAATTCATTCACCGAATTCACAAGTTCACACTTACAAATAAGTCAGATAGAATAAATGCGTATTTGGCGTGCTGTCCGAGGAGAGGTCTCCGGGCTCGGTATTCGGCCCGAACCCAGAGTACTACCCCCGTATTCCTGGCTGTGAAGAAAGAGCCAAGAGTGAGGAGTCGGGGTGGTGGAGGGATGCTGGAAAACTGTCAAGGAATGTTAGGTGAGTTGACAGAGTGGATATATATATATATACTTCTTGTCATGCTGATTAGAACATCATTAATTGAGGTTTTAATTGCAGTGTAAATGCATTTGTGCCACATCTGTGCTACATTAAGCACATATACATGATTCAATCAGTGTAAATGCATCTAAATGGGACTCCATATGCGGCTTCTGTGTGACCCTTTGCAGTGATTGATTTTGTTCATTTGATTAACAGCTTTATAGTATCTTATCACAGTGCTTTCCAAACCTCTCCTGGGCCACACACTCTGCACATTTTGTCTCCCTATCTAATACTATTTATTCAAATCTTTAGCTCATTTGTAGAGACGGCAATATTTAAATTGAGTGTGAACGATGAGGAAGACATGGAGTGTTGGTGGGACCACAGGACAGGATTGAGAAGCAATGTCTTATCCATTAATTCTGAAGACATTGATTAACACGTTCATGTGTAATTCTATCAGGGTTGGAGCTAAACTTTGCCCATCCCTGTATCAGATAGTTTAGGACAGTGGTTTTCAATTCTGGTCCTTGGAACCCACCACTCTGCACATTTTGTATGTCTCCATTATTCTATAACACACCTGATCAAAATCACCAGTTCATTAGGTGTGTCAGTGCACTCGACCTGGCTGATGCAGCAGACTAAACATGATAACTCAGCTGCTCATTCATTCAATAGCATTGCAGTGGACAGGTTCTGCATGGGACGTTGCCCATGCCCCAAAATCTGACACCGGACAGAAGTCTGGAATCGGAGAGACACAGTGAGTAGAAGACAACGCAAGCAAAGCGCGGTTGACATAAACTGGTCTGTGACTGGACTAAAGATGGCAGAGAGTAGTGATGGTGAGGGTGGGTATGAGGATATGGATTTAAATGACTGGACGGAAGTACAGAGAAATAAACGAGTTAGAAGTGAGGTATGGAGGACTTAAGTTGAAGATGAGGGGTTTCAAATAATTTTAAGGTTCAAGGAAGGAAATGATATAAGAAAAGTCATTGGCATTGACTTGCAGTTTAAAGGAGAAAATTTGATGGCGGATGTGTTGGAAGATGGTGGGTTGTTAATCAAATGTAAAGATGAGAAGCAGAGGGAAAAGGCGAGAAGATGTATGAAGTAAGCGGAAAAGTGGTGGAGAAAGCAAAGAAGACAGGTGATGGAACCTTTATGAAAGGCGTTATAGGCTATATGGTATCCCAGTTGAGGAAAAGTTGGAGTATTTAAAGTTATTGACATTAAACATCTGCAAGCAAGAAAGGGAGGAGAAAGGGTTGATAGTTTGTCGGTGTTGATTGTTTTCCAAGAGAAGGTGTTGCCGGAGAAAGTTAGAATGGGATACATAAGTTACAATGTAAGAGCATATGTTCCTCTTCCTCTGAGATGTTTCAAATGCTAAAAATATGGACACATTGCAGCCGGGTGTTAAGGAAAACAAAAGTGTGGAAGGTGTGGAGGGGAGCATAAGTATGGGAAATGTGAGGACGGGGCAGAGATTAAATATGCTAATTGTGGAGGTGCACATGTGTGGCCTATGATGGGTGAGAAGTGAGGAAGAAGGCAGTGGAAGTACAGCAGCAGTTAAAGGGATACTTCACCTCTGGGAAGATGAATGTGTATTTAAAATAGGTCATTTAAGTAGAAGAAATGTGAAGACATTTTTGAATTTGGATCTTATCTAGACTGAGAAAAGCCAGAAAATGTATTTTTGGCTTATGTGGATGAAAGACAACAACTCCTAGAATGCACTTGCTTCGCTGCCTTAGGAGGCCACGCCTACCGGTAAGGGAGCGCAGTTGAAAACAAACAACAAGGCTAGCCTACGTGATAAATTTGCCAGGGATTTAGAGATTGCCCAAAATGTCCGGGATTCGGCTTTTGCGTTCTACAGTCGCCATTCATTCATTATGTTTACTGTGGCGAGCAGGACGAGGCTGACAGCCGCGGGAGAACGGCGCGAGGCCGGTGGCATCATTACGGAGACGTGCCGGGTCTCGCATCTCTCACGGAGGAGCGGGAATTTTCTTAGCAATGGTAAAACGCACATCAACCGATCACTTGTTTAGCGTTCATGTAAACACTACATTCAGATTCACCAATCGGAATGAATTCAGTTAGATTGAAACAAAAGGTGTGCATGTAAACAATGAATGGCGACCGCAGAACGCAAAAGCTGAATCCCGGACATTTTGAACGATCTCGCCCGCCGGACAAGTCCGGGAAAAGGAGGATGGTAACCCCTACTTACTCAGCTTTCTCCAACTATTCAGCTTTCTCCACAGAACAAGAGCCTGCTAGCTTAGCTTCCAAAGAAAGACGGCTGACACTGTGTACATTCTGTGAGTGAGATCCAACCGTCTATGGGCGGGCTGAAAACATGCTGAACAACGTCATCTACTGGCTGTAGTCTTTAGCCTCTGGCCAGAAAATCCTCTGATGACGCAAAATGACGATTTTTGCGTCATCGGAGGATTTTTTCCAGACAAAAAATACATAAATCTCTTGTCTCAGGGGGATATGAGGGTGGAAAGCATGGTAATTCGAAAATACTACAGGTTTTCTACTAATACAAAGCTTAATGCTAAATCCTAAAGTATCCCTTTAACAAGGACATATCCTTTACAGAAGCAGAAAAGTTGGTTCAGAGGGAGAGTAGAGTGGAGAAGAAAGAAAAAAGAAAAGGAACATTCAACTGAACAGCTTGTGACAAAACGTCAGATGGAGATAAAGTAGAGATAAAGAGTAAAAAAGGAGTTTTTTGTGTATTTCATGGCTGAAGTAATTAACTACACGTTCCGAGCAGAAGGGAGATCTGAGAAGATTAAAATAATTGTAAAAAGTGCAGCAAGATATTTAAATATACAAGGAATGTCTGGAAGGGGAGTGCAAGAAGAGCTTAATAAACAGGAACAGTCAAGCACAGACTCATGGTCACAAGATTAATTCTACTCTTAGAATGTTAGTTCTTCAGTGGAATGCAAGCAGTCTACTGTCGAACCTCTCTGAAATGACTTTTTGCAGGTTGGGATGTCTGAGAGAAGGGGGTAATGGGGGAGGATGTGCTACTTTTGTTAGGCAAGGTATTTCGTATAGAGAAATAGAAAAAGGGAAAGAGCTGGAGTATGTAGTTCTGAGTTTGGTTTGTGGATGGTAGGTTGGTCATTGTACATTTCCATAATCATGTCAGAGGTTGGAATTGGAAACATTAGAGGATAGTAGGTCATAGAAGGATCATTTGGTGTGGTGCCTTTTTATGCTCATAGAATTCTTTGGGAGGGGAAAGGACTGATAGTAATGGTTGATAGTGGAGGATTTGATGGATGCCTTGGGACTTGTGTGTTTAAATGATAGGAGTTTTACAAAGGTTAATTGTAGTACAGGAAGTGAGTCGAGTTTAGACTTCACATTAGTGTCACAGTCCTTGGCAGCTATTTGTTTGTGGGAGGTCATGAATCAATCAACTGTTGGATCATTACCCCATTAAAAATGATAGATTATTATTACCCCAGTAAAGATATAGAGAAAGCAGACGTGCTAGCTAAAACACTGGTTGAGGTTCACAGTTCTGGAAATATATTAGAAGAGGGGGAAAGGAAAAAATCTTTTATCAATTTAACACATCCTTGCTGAATAAAAGTATTGATTTATTTCAAAAAAAAAAAGAAAAAAATGAATGACCCCAAATTACTGACCAGTAGGTTGTTACCAGGGACGTGCAGGGGGGGTTGCTTAGGTTGCCCGGGCAACTGCCCATATGTCCTTCTCGACTCACGTTGCCCTTCCGAGGGGGAAAATAAATAAATAAATAAAAAGTACAATGGATGCAGAATTTCACGTAGGCCTAGATAAAAAAATAAATAAAAAAAATTCGCAAAGCCTCATTCACTTCCATTTGGGCACTGAAAGTGAAAGTCAGTAGGGGAGAGCCGGGACAGTTGAAACACTTTTCAGATAAATGTCGTTTTCTAAGATAAGGTTACAGATAGATTTTTTATTTTTTTGCGATTAACAACTCACATATGTGTTCTCTTAGTATCATGTGTTATTCGGTACAAATATAGAATAATTTAAGTAAAATATGACTTTGAACGGGAGTTGTGCTTTGTTTCAATCGTCCCGGTTGAAACACAGGGGTGGGACGGATGAAACATGACAGTTTAAATGGCAACTATTCATCTAATGCTTTTTTTTTGTGAACAACACCTGACAAGTAACTTATGTACATATTGTTACAAACATATTTTGTAATTTATTTTAATTTAAAGGTTCATATTAACCATTTTTGTTCTGTCGCCCAATAAACAATAGGCGATAAGCCTATGCGCATTTTGTAATCTTTCTAACAGGCTATTTTGACGAAGACAGACAAATCAGTTTACAATTAATTCTCTTACATTTCTTCCTTGAGTCATATTGAGTGTTTGCTAGTTGAATAGCCTGTTATTATGAAGAAAACGAGGTCAACCAGACGACGATAAATGAAATTTATTGAATATTGAAGATTGGACAATTGATGATTATTACAGAGATAGCATGTGTTGCGTAATTGAAAATTAATTTGCATTAAAAGAAACACAAGTCTAGAAACAGTATATGAATCTATGAACAGTAGGCTATAGACTATTAACGGGCAGGACGCGCGGGCGGGACGGTTGAGACAGCGCATCCTGTCATTTAAACCTCTTTTGCTCTTAAAGTAAAAAACTCTGATATTGCCCACTTAAGGGTGTGTTGCAGTACTAATACACCTGCCATATTATCATTACAATGGCACATGAAACAATAAATCCAACTTGTCAGTCAAAAAAAAGTACTGCACGAAAGAATTCACTCACCGCATTCAAAAACAGCTTTAACTCCAAAACGACACGACGTAAAGAAGAAATGTTTTCGCGGGTATGTTAGGCATTGCGTGCTGTACGTGCTGACGAAATTTGACGTACATGACGTGAGTGGTTTTCAAGAAAATCTCAGTGTTTCATCCGTCCCGCGTTTCAATCGTCCCGCCTCTCCCCTACGGGAAGGGCAAACTGTTTACGTGGCTGCAGCGCTGCACGCGACCGTGCTGAGCCTGCATGAGCGGCCCTAGAAGGAGATTGTCGCGGTTGTCGGAAAAGGTGAGTTTGTGCTGTATAACAAACGACTGATCATCATCAGGGTTCCAGACTGCGACCACTTTTTGAGAATGTGCGAGTTAACATTTTATGTGGTCGCATTTGTGCGAGTGCATGGTCATGTAGCCTACTACTCAATTTTCCTGCATGGATTGTTTTAGCGCCCGCCAAAGTGAATTTTTGTCCCGCCAAAGTCTTATTCGATCGGTGATTAATGTAGATGAACTGCTACGCTTGTGACAGGGCGTGTGTTTAACTGAAAGAACGAGCAGAGAGAGAGAGAGCCCCGGTCGCGCGCGCACTCTTTCTCTTCGGAGCCAGGCGAAAGTGTAAACAAGACTTCACCGTCTCCAAACTAAGCGCTGTCTTGCTCTCTCTCCCTCGCACATATTAATCAAAATAAATCGACACGGTGGTAAAAGGTCAGAAGACCAAAAGTTTCATGTGGAGCATTCGGAGAGCAACTGGGTTCAGGTCAGAGCAACTGCCCCTCAAAATTCCTGTGCACGTCCCTGGTTGTTACAAAAGATTTCTATTTTTAAAACATTTGCTTCTTTTTTTTTTTTTTTTTTACTTTTTATTCATCAAAGTATCCTAAAAAAGTATCACAGGTTATGAAAAAATATTAAGCAGCAGAACTGTTTCCAACTTTGATAATGAATCATCATATTAGAATGATTTCTAAAGGATCATGTGATAGACTGGAGTAATGATCCTGAAAATTCAGCTTTGCATCACAGAAAAAAATGATAATTTAAAGTATAATAAATTGAAAACCAATTATTTTAAATTGTAATAATATATCACAATATTCCTTTTTTTTCTGTATTTTTGATCAAATAAATGCAGGCTTGATGAGCAGAAGAAACTTCTTTCAAAAACATTAAAGGGACACTAAGTGGGAATTTCTCCCATCTAGTGGTGAAACTGTATTTTGCATTCAAACGAATAATGCTCTCCAGCGCCTCACTTTTCCAAATGCGCGTTGCATCTACGGTTGCCGTTATGTACCAAAACGCTATGACAGGATGTCTTATAATAGCACTTCGAGTTTTCCTTCGGGTGAACAGGTTTGTTATTTAAAACAAACTGAAACTTGAATCAACGAAAAAAAGAATGTTACAGTATAAATTACTGACTGTGAAAAACATTAACTATGGTAGTTAGTAGTAATGCCGCCTTTATTCGTTATATTTTTGAAGTACGTGCATTATTAGATATCATCATCATCCGTGCCTTCTCTAACGTTCCTTTACTCAATAGCTGCTATTCATCAAAGAGCCTGTTTAACTTACTATGAATAGAATAGATAAATAGATATAACTATAAATGTTCTACTGTCTATATAATAAAGTTCACGTGACGCTGGTTCTGAACGAAAACGCGTTGTGGAAACGCGTTGGCCTAGTACTTTTTGTCCCTCTCTGCTATTATAGTTTTTCAAGATGGCGGAACTACATGGAAGCCTCCGTGGACCTACCCATCCCATGTATATAAAGATAATAAATTCTTCGTTTACGAGGATTAGTCTGATCTTTGGCATAGGTATTTGTACAACATTGAGGGCATATTTATGAATAAAAATATTGATTTTAGATAATAAAATACCTAAAAAGCTACATATTGTCCCTTTAAAAATAGTAATGTTTCCAAACTTTTGGCCTGTACTGTATGTCAGATGTAGTGTTAGAGGTCATTTTACATTTATATGATAAGATTTGGCAGGAAGGGAAATTATCAGGAAGTTGGAAACAAACAGTAATAGTACGTTACAAAACCGCTCCGAGACTTGAAAGGTTTGTGATTCAAATGCAGCTTTTATTGAGTAATAGTTCAGGGGGCCAGGGTTGTGATGATACTGGGGCTCCGACTCAGTTTTCAAAGCACTATTGTATTACACACTGTACGGACACTTGTATCCAAATGACAATACCACGTGATTGATGACATTTAAAGCTTTGAACGTCATGCAGTATCAAAAGGTCGGGACAACTGGTTTAAAAAAAAAAGGAGCTTCGCAAGAATCGCGACCTCATCTGATGCATAAA